>NC_045129.1:4487619-4792647 GCF_007655135.1 Punica granatum
CTCACTTTGCGTTGAAATGCCAACATATTTCATTTGTCCATCACAAATCAATAAAGGAAAAGGAAAAAAAAATTAAAAGTAATTTGTTTTGATCAATCCGTCTTGATGGAAGGTGTAAACACATACACTTTAGTACAGTACAGTCCAGTATAGTATAATATTATATATATAAAGTAGTGGCTTTCGTTTCACCTTGTTTGCAGGTAATAACAACTTAATACCGCATCTGTAGGAGTAAGAAACACAAAGAGAGAGAGAAGAGATGATTGTTATTCAGGGGACATTGTTATGTATAAGCATCTGGATAACCTTCTCCTCCGATTTGTATGAGAACTTTTAGGATCAGGCAAACTTCTTTGAACAATGCACATATCCACATATGAAAAGAAAAACAAAGACTACCACTACTAGAAACAGAGCATATAGTAACTGCTTTCATTGGGGCATCCGTGCTGGCACCAAAATATTCTCTGTGCAGGCCTTAGTGCAAACCCAGCTAAAAGTGGTCCGTATAGTGACCATCAGATATCTGCCTCCCCAATTCATCCAAAGCCTCAGATCTCGATTGACAGACCTCGAGCAGCATATCGAGACAATGATCTCATTCTCCGCTACAAACTCCTCTCTGCAATTCGAGTCCATTGAGGGGGATGGGTGAGGCTAAACATTTTGTTCTTCATACTCAGCTCCTTTTTTGTTCCGGTCTCCCTCTCTTTGTTTCTCAGACAGTTTTCCGTTTCTTTCCCTATCTAATGTCGATTCTTAGATCGCTGATCATTTAATTTGTCCTTCCTCGAGCTCTTTAGGGCTTCTATTGCAATCAACATATTGAATGTGGAAATGGAGGTGCGGAAAAGTGCATTTCTAGCTGTTGCATTTCCAGCTGATGTAATGTAAACATAAACTTCATTTCAGATACAGAGAAACTATATCTGGCTTGTGTTTGGTTTTCCATTGGATAATAATCCAACTCAACTTGATTTTGTGCAAGTTGCAAGCGTTGACGAATATATTGATGAATATATATATGTATGTATATATAGATGTGAAAGTATATGTGAAATTTATTATTAAAAAATCGATACGTATATATAGATGTGAAAGTAGATGGAAAATTTATTATTTAAAAATTAATTATAAAAATTGGTAGAAAAAACTCAAAAAGTATGCTAGAGAATTTAATATTAAACTAAAGAAAAAGATAAGAAAAAGTAATTTTGGTGAAGAATAGAGTTGAGTTGGGTTGAGTGCACTAGTCAATACAAAAAGATCTCTCGACTCTGTCTTCAAAAGATTAATATGCGACCGAAGACTGAACGAATAACTTTGGGTGGTTGTTTGTTACAGTATTATGGAATAACCAATAAGATCCCTGTGATTGAAAAACATGGCTTAATTACATTCGAGTGCTTAATTAATGGGCCAAAGCAAATAAACATATCTCCCTACGGTAACTGATATCTTACAGGTGCATGCATGCATACCGCCATTTCTAATGAAGCTGATGCAGACAGAGTATATATGATAAGTTACAATAAAAGTTGCATGAGTAATTAAAAATGGTGTACTAAATGCACAACCGGACGCGGGAATCTCTACGTGGTATATATGATAAGTTGGCAAACCTTCCAATGGTCAAGGGAATCACTTCTCCAATTCTTACGTTCAAGTAATGATAAACCGTTTCATATCTTCATTGATCAGCTAAACCTGTTTCCATAAATTTATTTCAATCATTGCAAGTCCTAATCTGCACACCTATATAAATACCCAGTTATAGTTCTAGCAAGAAAAATAACAAAGTTTCATAACTTTAGAAGAGAGTCATCCAGTAAAGCGAAAGAGTGAGAAACCATGGGATTGTTAAATGGGTTTTGCTCTGTGATGATCCTCCTCATCATCAATATAGTTGCATTGTCCACCGATCTCAATCCCGTGGCTGCACAAGTCAACGTCAAGACATGTGCAAATGGAAAAATGACCAAACAATGTGGAGAATCCATCCGTTTGAGTGTGGCTATGAACGTTGGGCCGCCGCCAACTAATGATTGCTGCAAAGAACTCGTAACGGTTGGGAAGCCCTGCCATGATGCATACGTGCAGGTATGTACGATATTTTTTTATTCTCATATTTCTCTATTTCCTTTTTATTATAAACTAGCAGTGAAAAAGTTTCAGGAAAACACCTTTCCTTTTATGGAGGTAGTTTCACAATTACACATTGTCTCTCCTTATTAGGAACGTCATCTTAAGGTCCATGATTTTGTGGGGTCCGCTGAAGATTTGCTTAAGAGAAGCGACCAAGTTTGGACTCAATGTGTTCAGTCCGTTCATGCTTCCGCTGAGGCTCCTGGTCATTTTGACTGATGATCATATGATCGAGCCAAAACGAATGGAGTCTTACATCGGAGGAAGTACGGTATACATGGGGTGATGACATTTTGCTTTCAAAATTCATTTTGACTCTCATATTGCAATTCAGTTGTGGTACTCCTTGAGTTGTAATCGCTTTGCTGGATGATATATTTGGACAGGAAAGTTAAGTCAAAGCCCAACCAATAAAAGATTAGTGTTGGATATCAGACTTGTTCTCCCACACAAGTTTTTTCTAATTCTTTTTTTTTTCAATATAATATATATAATATACGAGGAAATCGATATGTATATCACATTATATACTGAACCAGAACAGGAATACAATTGTATATCTATTGGGCTGCATCTCAAAGTATAATAGTTCCATTTGGTTCATCGGGTCAACCCAAGTGATAACTGTGTGAAAAAGCACCTATCAAATTATAAGCAGAATTGTTGTAATAGAAAGTATATTTTGGATATGAAGAATTAATGAAGTTGGGGTTTATATAATTGAAAACGGAAAGGGCCAAAGCAACAAACTCAATGGATTAAACCAAAATATAATTAGAATTCCAATTTGTCACTTTCACAAACTCGTACATATCAATATAATTGAAAGAAATATGTATTTTATAAAGGAGGAAACAAAAGTGGCAAGTATGGAAGAAATACTTGCATGAATGATCGCCAAAGAAATAACGTCGTCCTTCGAAGGACAAAGCGTTGGTTATTCCATTGAATCTTCCATAAACAGAGTTGAAACCAGGTTGATAGCCCGATGAGGAAAGACCCAATGTGTTTCTGATCGAAGATGGGTGGGACTATTTCCTATCAGATAGAATTATATAATCACCGATATATAAAACATCCAAATTGTTAAAGCAAAGATCGACCTCGATATGTAGGTCAGCAGTATGGAACCGTGGCGGGAGAAAGAGCATCACCTGCAGAGGAGGAGGCATAGGCGTATAATTATATACCTAATCTATATATCTAAATCTATATATATATATATATATATATATAAACGAAGCACGAGCCAAATTCTCATGTTGTCATATCATCAAAAATAAAAAACGGAGTTCTCTCGCTTTATTATGTATTAAGAAAAATTTTATCATTAATTATGCAATAGAATATATATTATTTGTAATAACTCAACAAAATATGCAATGAACTATATACATTAACTGCTATTCAAAAAAATATTTTATATTATCAATCAAATTGTCATTCATATGTATTGTAGCAAAATATAAAGTTGGAAAATATATTTTTATAATATTAACTACAATCAAATTACCATTTGTATCATATTGTGTGTTAATAAAATTGCCGTTTAGTTTGTACGTGTATATATATATATATATATATATATGTACACATAGTTTATAGTGCAGCCAAACTTTGGAATTCAACAAAGGTACTAATATATTTGGAGGATAGTCAACGATAGTGATCCTCCTTGGCTGCACGGGATCAAAGAGCGCATCGAGAGGTAGTATTATATAAATTGCACTATTCGATCTAAAAGAATGTTGCTAATATCTGAATATGATGATACCGAAATCAATATATATCCCAACATGACCTCGGCATTATTGAATGAATAATTACAAGTATTATCAGCTTTTGCAGTAAAAGATAATTTGGGTTGCAAGGGCCGAAAAGGAAGGTAACTCTTGTGAATCCATAACAAACTTATACCAGATAATCCTGAAGAATCATTCCACTTTGTTTTGATTTTCTTATTGCTATGGATTTTTCTTCCCCTCTCATCTTCAACTATATGAATCCCTCATTTCTTCCTTAATTTCTTCGCATCCGTCATCACACCAATAGGTACATACAATTACAACATCCATACGCAGTTGTCACTTGGATGCGATAGTTGTCTCGAGGTCCTCTTCTCATTCCCCAATTACTTTTTCACAACAACCCGGAGTGGAACTTCACGGAACTGGGACATGGGTGTCCTTGGAATGTGCTCTGGGGGTTTCTCACGACCTTATGACCCACTAATTAGTGGAGGTTAATTCTAGGACATATATACTCCTCTCAGTGGGTCAAGAGTTTGAGTTGAAAACCGCTGCATCCTCGGACACTATATCGATCAGTTTCTGAGAAGTCACGTGGGTCATGGTGGAAGAGTGACTATTGCAGAAGAAGACCACCTCCAGGACAAAATCAATGGTATGAGAACATCGACATTCACAACCCAGCTGACCCAGCCGACCAAAAATGGCACTACTTCAGTTCGATTTGATGGTATGTAGTATTCTTTGAGTGCCTCGAGTTAAAAGTTAAAACTAAATATTTAACTTCCAAATTTGTCAAAATAATTATCAGTTGAATTTAGTGTTTGCCTGATTGATCTACTTCTGTCGGTTGAATTGCTGTGAATCGTTGAAGATTGCGAAGGAAGACTTCGTCTTGCATCCATTGATCATCTGGGTCCCTGAAAAAAAATTTACATCGAATTCATCCTTGGTCACATCGAACTCGTCCTTGATTACATCGAATTCGTCCCTGGTAACATCAAGTTTGTCCCTGGGCACATCCAATTCGTCCTTGGTCACATCAATTCAGTCTTTCGTCACATCAATTCGGTTCTCCGTCACATCAGTTTGGTCCTTGATAACATCAAATCCATCCCTCCGACAAATCTATCGTTAACACTGGACGGAAAACACTATATTCATCAATATCGTCCTTCTATGTAACTGTTCAATTTATTGCCAAATTTGAAATTGTCAAATTTCAATTTGGAAACCAAAATTGTATAAAAATGATTAAAAAAGCCTAAATTACAAATACAGACATAAGGACCTTTTTGATACACATCAATATGGGCCTCTCACGAAATTTTAACGGTAAGGGACCGTGGAATTAATATGATGTTACCAATGACCGAATTGATGCGTATAAGGACTATTTTGATGTTACCAGGGACGAATTCGATGTGCGTAGGGACGAACTTAATGTGACCAGGGACTAACTTGATGTTACCAGGGACGAATTCGATGTGTCCAGGGACGAATTCGATGTGCTCAGGGATGAACTTGATGTGACCAGGGACGAATTCGATGTAAAAAAATTTTCAGGGACCCAGATGATGCAATTTGCATAAGTCAGGGACGAAATTGCCAGTTTCCTCATTCTTGTAGACGAGTTATATTATATCTATCAATTGTGGCATGAAGTGTATCCACGTGTATGTACGACTTGTTCATCTTGCATTACCATTTGTTATATTCATAATCGATTGTTATATTTATGTGTCAATGGAAAATTGCTAGTAAATTTATGAATCTACTAACAATGGCAACGCTAAGAAAACTAATCAAGACTATTTGCTCAATAGGTTTTCTGTGTTCTAGGAAGACTTCCGCTGGCCAATACAAATGCGGTGAGTTCATGGGGCTGTGCGATTGATTGACTAATGGATTAAACCTTGGGATATTGTCACTTTGTTAGCTTAATTATGGTGTATGCCTCGAGAAAATCCAAAATGCAAATCCGTGGCCACCCTCACCACCATTCGCCCCCACATAATTCTTCTGTATTCGACCCTCACAACCCTCCAACGAAAAGTAAGGAAATTTGCATTTTTTGACCAATTTTAGGAATACCCCATTTCATTGGTCCGAGATCCATGAATGAACGGTGTGCTAATCCTTTGAATCTGGTGCAATTGACTCATCAAATTCACATTGAAATTGGTTCCTTTCTTCCAACTTTGCCATCTTTCCCATTCATTACCCGTTGATCAGTCTTGCCCTAATAGAGCTCCCCATCGTTGATTGGAAATTGGAAGCTGGTACCTGAAATCGTCAATTTCATTCAAAATATCTATGGACTCCACCGTTCTTGACATTCTTTTTTTTTTTTAATAACAATCGTGTCCGGGCTTCGCCCGACTAATTCCACAGTCTACGTGAACACCCTGCAAGCCCACGAGACAGATAAGTCCGGCCACCGGCCATGCAAGTGGCCCAATAGGGGTATCTCCTGCATGGCGTCCGGGGATATCGTTCTTGACATTTTGACAATAACTAACTCTGAATTCAAGTGGCATATCACCCCTAACCACAACTTCTCTACTATTCTTCAGCATCAGTCAGTTAGATCTCCACTTAGTTTGATTGGGCCTCTGAGGTTATCGAAAAAAAAAAAAAAGGATTTTGTCTGCCGTTGCTTCTATTGGCTTTACGCATTTGATCAGATCATAGAAAGGGTCATGGAATACCGAAGATATAACTTAGACTCAATATCTATATTTATACTTTTTCAGTTAATGTCATCGGGTTTCTCCTTACAATTCTATATTTTTCTTGGTGCCCGATTTCTCACTATGCGTCGAAATGCCAACATATTTCATTTGTCCATCACAAATCAATAAAGGAAAAAAGAAAAAAATTAAAAGTAATTTGCTTTGATCAATCCGTCTTGATGGAAGGTGTAAACACATATAGTATAGTACAGTACAGTAGAGTATAATATTTTATATATATAAAGCAGTGGCTTTCCTTTCACCTTGTTTGCAGGTAATAATAACAACATAATACCTCATCTGTAGGAGAAAGAAACACAGAGAGAGAGAAGAGATGATTGTTATGCAGGGGATGTTGTTATGTATAAGCATCTCTCGATAACCTTCTCCTCCAATTTGTATGAGAACTTTTAGGATCAGGCAAACTTCTTTGAACAATTCACATATCCACATATGAAAAATAAAAAGCAAAGGCTACCACTACAAGAAACAGAGCATCTAGTGACTGCTTTCATTGGGGCATCCGTGCTGGCACCAAAATATTCTTTGTGCAGGCCTCAGTGCAAACCCAGCTAAAAGTGGTCCGTATAGTGACCATCAGATATCGGCCGCCCCAATTCATCCAATGCCTCAGATCTCGATTGACAGACCTCGAGCCACATATCGAGACAAAGATCTCATTCTCGGCTACAAACTCATCGCTGTAATTCGAGTCCATCGCTGTAATTTGTCCTTCCTCGAGCTCTTTAGGGCTTCTATTGCAATCAACATATTGAATGTGCATTTCTAGCTGTTGCATTTCCAGCTGATGTAAACATAAACTTCATTTCAGATACAGAGAAACTTTGTATCCACGTTCTGTCCAATTTTCCTTTCTTCATTAAAAGTTTTCCTCTTCTTCTGAAATGCTGTGGGCTACCTCAAGTGTTATTCGCATGTTAATTTATCGAAAAGAATGAGGTAAAGAGAAGACGCGTCGGTGCAGAGGGCATGTTTTGACTGAATTAGCTACCTTGCCCATTAATGGTAATCTGACTACAACATAGCTGACAGTCCGAAATGATGGAAATTACGATTGTATTTCTCAATTATTTAAGTAATTCCTTAATTAGCAATTTCATATTGTATGTTCATATTGGGTCTGGGCTTGCTGCGTCTAGGCCCGACTAGCCTCTCCCCTTCTCACCATGCGGGGCCCACCGGGTCTAGGTGGTTTTGCTTGGTTCAGAAAGACTTACACTAGTCAATACAAACAGATCTCTCGACTCTGTCTTCATAAGATTAACATACGATCAAAGACTAAACGAAAAACTTTGGGTGGTTGTTTGTTATGGTGTTATGGAATAACCAATCAGATCCCTATGATTGAAAAACATGACTTAATTACATACGGGTGCTTAGTTAATGGGCCAAAGCAAATAAAAATATCTCCCCACGGTAACTGATCACTTACAGGTGCATGCATGCATACCGCCATTTCTAATGAAGCTGATGCATACAGAGTATATGTGACAAGTTACAATAAAAGTCGCATGAGTAATTAAAAATGGTATATATGTTAAGTTGGCAAACCTTCCAATGGTCAAGAGAATCACTTCGCCAATTCTTACGTTCAGTTAATGATAAACCGTTACATATCTTCATTGATCAGCTAAACCTGTTTCCATAAATTTATTTCAATCATTGCAATTCCTAATCTGCACACCTATATAAATACCGAGTTATAGTTCTAGCGAGAAAAATAACAAAGTTTCATAACTTTAGAAGAGAGTCATCCAGTAAAGCGAAAGAGTGAGAAACCATGGGATTGTTAAATGTGTTTTGCTCTCTGATGATCCTCCTCATCATCAATATAGTTGCATTGTCCACCAATCTCAATCCCGTGGCTGCACTAGTCGACGTCAAGACATGTGCAAATGGAAAAATGACCAAACAATGTGGAGAATCCATCCGTTTGAGTGTGGCCATGAACGTAGGGCCGCCGCCAACTAATGATTGCTGCAAAGAACTCGTAACAGTCGGGAAGCCCTGCCATGATGCATACGTGCAGGTATGTACGATATTTTTTTTATTCTCACATTTCTCTCTCTCCTTTTTAACATCTCTCCTTTTATGGAGGTAGTTTCACAATTAAACATTGTCTCTCCTTATTAGGAACGTCATCTTAAGGTCCATGATTTTGTGGGGTCCGCTGAAGATTTGCTTAAGAGAAGCGACCAAGTTTGGACTCAATGTGTTGAGTCCGTTCATGCTTCCGCTGAGGCTCCTGGTCATTTTAACTGATGATCATATGATCGAGCCAAGACGAATGGAGTCTTACATCGGAGGAAGTACGGTATACATGGGGTGATGACATTTTGCTTTCAAAATTCGTTTTGACTCTTATATTGCAATTCAGTTGTGGTACTCCTTGAGTTGTAATCGCTTTGCGGGATGATATATTTGGACGGGAAAGTTAAGTCATAGCCCAACCAATAAAAGATTTAGCGTTGGATATCAGACTTGTTCTCCCAAACAAGTTTTTTGCTTTACTAATTCTTTTTTTTTCCAATATAATATATATAATATACAAGGAAATCGATATGATATATGACATTATATATTGAGCCAGAACAGGAATACAATTGTATATCTATTGGGCTGCATCTCAAATTATAATCCTTCCATTTGGTTCATCGGGTCAACCCAAGTGATATCTGTGTGAGAAAGCACCTCCCAAATTATAAACATTACGTTCAGTAATTACTTTTTCACAACAACCCGGAGTGGAACTTCAAGGAACTGGGACATGGATGTCCTTGAAATGTGCTCTGGGGGTTTCTCACAACCTTATGACCCACTAATTAGTGGAGGTTAATTCTAGGACATATATACTCCTTTCAGTGGGTCAAGAGTTTGAGTTGAAAACCGCTGCATCCTCGGACACTATGTCGATCAGTTTCTGAGAAGTCACGTGGGTCATGGTGGAAGAGTGACTGTTGCAGAAGAAGACCACCTCCAGGACGAAATCAATGGTATGACAAACATCGACATTCACAACCCAGGTGACCAAAAATGGCACTACTTCAGTTCAGTTCGATTTGATGGTATGTAGTATTCTTTGAGTGCCTCGTGTTAAAAGTTAAAACTAAATATTTAACTTCCAAATTTGTCAAAATAATTATCAGTTGAATTTTAGTGTTTGCCTGATTGATCTACTTCTGTCGGTTGAATTGCTGTGAATCGTTGAAGATTGGGAAGGAATACTTCGTCTTGCATCCATTGATCAATTTTAACTGTGGCGAATTGGCAATCGGAGGTGGAGTGGGTCAGCCTCTTCAAGGGATGAAGACGGAACTCTATATTATCCTTCGATTCTTGTAGACGAGTTATATCTATCAATTGTGGCATGAAGTGTATACACGTGTATGTACGACTCGTTTCATCTTGCATTACCATTTGTTATATTCATAATCGATTGTTATATTTATGTGTCAATGGAAAATTGCGAGTAAATTTATGAATCTACTAACAATGGCAACGCTAAGAAAACTAATCAAGACTATTTGCTCAATAGGTTTTCTGTGTTCTAGGAAGACTTACGCTGGCCAATACAAATGCATATATCGACTCTCTTCTATAGAACGAAGTTTCGATCGACAATCGAATGGATAACTTGGAGTGTTTGTCACTTTGTTAGCTTAACTATGGTGTATGCCTCGAGAAAATCCAAAATGCAAATCCGTGGCCACCCTCACCACCATTCGCCCCCACATAATTCTTCTGTATTCGACCCTCACATATTGAATATACTACCTTGTTAAGAATTAATCGGATTTCAAACCCTCCAACGAAAAGTAAGGGAATTTGCATATTTTGACCAATTTTAGGAATACCCCTAATAGAGGAAATAGTGATTTCAAATCCTAGCTTTCCTAGTATAGTGATTGTATCATAATTATGTAATTATTCTGCATTTATTTATTTCCTAAAACATGTTATGTACAACTCTATTTAATTCAATACAGAACACCTCCAACAGCATGTTGAGGTTTCAGCCAATTCGTCTAATCTCATATGGTATCAGAGCCTGCGATCGAGCTATACAGTCGATCTCAACTAGGCTAATCTATCTCAATTTTCTCTCCCGATCCTCCTAATCATTCGTCCCCTATGGCTAACCCAACTTCAACCATCAATCTTCCCTCCTCAATCCCTACTATTCAGGTCAAATTAAATGGCCGAAACTACATATATTGGAAGGGTATTATGAGCCCTCTACTCGACACCTACGGGCTTCTTCCCTATGCCGAAGGACGAGTATCAGAACCTGACAGAACAATCACAGGACCAGATGGCAGCATTTTACAGAATCCAGAACACTTGCAGTGGACGTCTAAAGACAAATTCACACTCACCTGCATCATGCTAGCCGTGACTGAAGAAATCCCAAAACCCCAATAGAAGTTAATCGACGAATCTATACTGGATTGGGTCCTGAATGGGAGCCGCTTATTCTAGCTAAATCAGATGCAATGGTGACAATGAGTATTGATGAACTAACCTCGTTGCTCATGGGACATGAAGAACGGCGGTCGTACACTGCTACCCGCGAACAACCGCAGCAACTGACTCCTGCTCCTCTCTCCGGAATCCTTGGACCACCCCCGGCCGAAGTCCACTACACCGACAGTCGCGGAAGGATGGATTATCGCGGAAATAACTACGGTTGAAAAGCAAAAAACAGAGGCAAAGGAAAGGGAATCGGACAAGGGATTACTTACCGTGATCACGGGCCTGGCGATGAACACCGAAGCTCCAGCTATGGCGGTCACGGCGGCACGAGAGGGCAAGGAGGACAGGGACGCCCTCTGTCGAACCCTAACCCTAATTTTGCATGAGGCAATCGGGGAGGACGGGCTAATTTTGGCAGAAACGGTTCGGGTTACGGTTCGGGTTATAACATCAACCCGGCCCGAGACACGCGAACTATCCGGCCCGGTTTCTTCTCCCAGCCCGGCTCTTTTAATTCGATGGGCTCTACTCAAACCGGCCCATTTCACATGCCGGGCGGCCCATCTTCTGCCTCCAGCCCAGTGACTGCATCTATTGTATGCCAGAATTGCAACCGGCCCGGGCATACTGCTCCGTTCTGTCAATTCAATTATTTTTCTGGTGTTCAGGCTAACATTGCTGAAGCATCTTCTCAGGGATTTCATGATCTTGATTGGTATATGGACTCGGGTGCTACACATCATGTCACTTCCCATTTAGCCAATCTAAACGTTCATGATGAGGCACCGCACTCCGATCACATCTATGTTGGAGATGGTAAATCTCTTCCTGTATTTGCCTCTGGTTCTTCCACTATCAAAATCTCATCTCGCCCCCTCCACTTGAATCATATTTTATATGCTCCTAATATCTCCAAAAATCTCATTTCCATCTCTAAATTTGCTCAAGATAACACTTGCTTTTTTGAACTTCATCCTGACTGCTTTATTGTTAAGGATCAACAGACACGCCAGGAACTTTTGCGAGGCCCAGTTAAGGATGGACTTTACTGCTTTCCTCTGATAGGCAAGCACGCCAGTCAACCTCAGGCTCATCTCTCTACATCCGTCTCCAGTACTCTATGGCATCAACGTCTCGGTCATACGTCCTTTCCAATTGTTCGTCGTGCTCTTAGTTCTTCCTTCCTATTGAATAATGATCATGTAGGACTCGTTTGTTCTGCATGTCAACAAGGCAAATTAATAAACTGTTCTTTTCCTCTCACCAAGCATAAGAGCACTTCTCTCTTTGAACTCATTCATACTGACATTTGGGGACCAGCCCCAATTCAATCACATACTGGGAACATCTACTATATTCATTTCCTCGACGATTATAGTAAATTTTCCTGGTTTTATGTCATGAAATCTCGATCTGAAGTGCTACAAATTTTTCGTGCCTTTCGTCTCCAAATCGAAAATCTCTATGGTCATAAAATCAAATATTTTCAGTCCGATGGTGCCAAAGAATTTCTTTCCGCTGCCTTTCAATCTGAATTGCAAAATAATGGAATTTTTCACCGCATTTCGTGTCCTCATATTCCTCAGCAAAATGGCTCTGCTGAACGTAAACACCGTCACATAGTAGATATGGGTCTTTCCCTAATTTCTCACTCTTCTTTACCTTCTAAATACTGGGACTATGCCTTTGAAACAGCTGTCTATCTCATTAACAGGTTACCCACAAAATCCTTACAGTTTAAATCTCCTTATGAGATTTTGCTTGGTCACCCTCCTGATTATAGCCATCTCCGGGTTTTTGGTTGTCTCTGCTTTCCATATTTGCGCCCTTATACTCGTCATAAATTAGAACCTCGTTCACAGCCCTGTGTTTTCCTCGGTTATCCATTACATTATCAAGGATATCGATGTCTCAATCCCATCAGTGGTCGTATCTTCATATCTCCTCAAGTTATCTTTGATGAACAGTCTTTTCCGCTTCGATCTGGCGTGCCTACCACAGTGGAACATGCAAGGACATCCTCGGGCTCTGCCTCAGCTCCTGGTACCCTCTTCTCTAATCTCAATACTTCTTTTCCTGCTTCTCCTGACAACTTATATATTCCTGTTCCACCCGATATCCTCCATCCTGTCCCAACCACATCCACTACTCCAATAGATGTTGCACCCGAGGATATTGACCAATCTACAGGTATTGTTGCCTCTGTTGAGGATACTTCAGTTCCTCCTGACCCAGTGGAAACTGTCCAGACTACCATTGGTCCATCTGCTCCTCAAAACACACATCAGATGGTGACACGGGCTAAAGATGGCTCTCTTCCTCCTCCACGCTTTGTTATCTCACGCCATCCTGCGGCCTTTTCTGTCTCTACTGCTTTGCAGGAACCACGTTCCTTTGCCCAGGCACGCAAGCACTCTCAATGGCGTACTGCCATGCAGGAGGAATATCAGGCCTTACTTCAGAATGATACTTGGGATTTAGTTCCATCGAATCCCATGCAGAATATTGTTGGCTGTAAGTGGGTATATCGGATCAAACAAAAGGCAGATGGCACGATCGACCGTTATAAAGCGCGCTTGGTAGCTAAGGGCTTTAATCAGAGAGAAGGTGTTGATTACGAGGAAACTTTCAGCCCGGTCATCAAACCGGTCACCATTCGCACTATTCTCTCCATTGCAGTCTCCTTACAGTGGCCTGTTCGACAACTTGATGTGAAGAATGCATTTCTTCATGGGCACCTTTCTGAAGAGGTATATATGTCCCAACCTCCTGGTTTCATTGACTCCTCACGGCCTCATCACGTATGTCGTCTCAAACGCTCCCTCTATGGTCTTAAGCAAGCTCCGCGTGCATGGTTTCAACGTCTAAGTAATTTTCTCTTTAAGCTCGGATTTCATGACTCGAAGGCAGACTCTTCTCTTTTCATCCTCCAACATTCGACTTATGCTATACGTTGACGACATCATCTTAACTGGGACTCCGGGTGCTCCGTTCCAGTCCATCTTAGCGGCACTACACCAAGAATTTGCCCTGAAGGATCTTGGTCCGCTTCATTTCTTCTTGGGCATGGAAGCTAAGTTTGATTCTGCTGGCCTATATTTGACGCAGTCCAAGTATATTCATGATATTCTTGTCCGGACATCCATGCTTGATTGCAAGCCTATCAGTTCACCTGTTTCTGCTGGCTCTCGACTGTCTCTTCATGATGGTCACCCGTTTGAGGATCCCTCTCTCTACCGCAGTGTTGTTGGAAGTCTACAGTATCTGTCTCTCACTAGACCAGATATTGCTTATGCCGTTAACCAAGTCTGCCAATTCATGCATAAACCCTCTGTGACTCACTGGCTTGCAGTAAAACGCATTTTACGGTATCTCAAAGGTACTATTACTTATGGTCTTCATCTTCGATCGGGCTCCATTTCAGCACTTCATGGTTACTCTGATGCTGACTGGGCAGGCAATCCTGATGATAGGCGGTTTGTTAGTGGCTTCATCATTTTTCTTGGATCTAATCCAATTTCTTGGAGCTCGAAGAAACAACGCACGGTCTCTCGTTCCAGCACTGAGTCTGAATACAAAAGTCTTGCTAATGCTACTGCAGAGATAATTTGGCTTCAGTCGCTGCTTCAAGAGTTGGGTTTTCCACAACATCAAGCTCCTACGCTTTGGTGTGATAATATATCCGCCATTTATCTCACGGCGAATCCTGTCTTTCATGCTCGAACAAAACATATTGAAATTGATTACCATTTTGTTCGAGAACGTTTTATGCGAGGTCAGCTTCATATTCAATTTATTAATTCTGAAGATCAACTCGCTGACGGTCTTACCAAGGGACTCTCCTCTATTCGATTCTCTACTCTCAGATCCAAGCTTCACGTGGAAGACTCCCCGTTGCGCTTGCGGGGGAGTAATAGAGGAAATAGTGATTTCAAATCCTAGCTTTCCTAGTATAGTGATTGTATCATAATTATGTAATTATTCTGCATTTATTTATTTCCTAAAACATGTTATGTACAACTCTATTTAATTCAATACAGAACACCTCCAACAGCAAGTTGAGGTTTCAGCCAATTCGTCTAATCTCATAACCCCATTTCATTGGTCCGAGATCCATGAATGAACGGTGTGCTAGTCCTTTGAATCTGGTGGAATTGACCCATCAAATTCACATTGAAATTGGTTCCTTTATTCCAATTTTGCCATCTTTCCCATCCATTACCCGTTGATCTATCTTCCCCTAATAGATCTCCCCTATTGTTGATTGGAAATTGGAAGATGGTATCTGAAATCGTCAATTTCATTCCAAATATCTATTGACTCTACCATTCTTGACATTTTTTTTTTTATAATGAGGGTGTCCGGGCTTCGCCCGACTAATCCCACGGTCTACGTGAACACCCTGTAAGCTCACGAAACAGGTAAATCCGGCCAGAGGCCATGCAGGTGGCCCAATAAGGGGCATTCTCCTGCATGGCGTCTGGGAATATCGTTGTGGACATTTTGACAATAACTAACTCTGGATTCAAGTGGCATATCACCCCTAACCACAACTTCTCCACTATTCTTCAGCATCTGCCAGTTAGATCTCCACTTAGTTTGATTGGGTTTGATTGGGCCTCTGAGGTTATCGACAAAAAAAAGATTTTGTCTGCCGTTGCTTCTATTGGCTTTACGCATTTGATCAGATCATAAAAAGGTCATGGAATTCCGAATATATAACTTAGACCCAATATCTATATTTATACTTTTCAGTTGATGTCATTGCGTTTCTCCTTACATCTCTATATTTTTCTTGGTGCCTGATTTCTCACTTTGCGTTGAAATGCCAACATATTTCATTTGTCCATCACAAATCAATAAAGGAAAAGGAAAAAAAAATTAAAAGTAATTTGTTTTGATCAATCCGTCTTGATGGAAGGTGTAAACACATACACTTTAGTACAGTACAGTCCAGTATAGTATAATATTATATATATAAAGTAGTGGCTTTCGTTTCACCTTGTTTGCAGGTAATAACAACTTAATACCGCATCTGTAGGAGTAAGAAACACAAAGAGAGAGAGAAGAGATGATTGTTATTCAGGGGACATTGTTATGTATAAGCATCTGGATAACCTTCTCCTCCGATTTGTATGAGAACTTTTAGGATCAGGCAAACTTCTTTGAACAATGCACATATCCACATATGAAAAGAAAAACAAAGACTACCACTACTAGAAACAGAGCATATAGTGACTGCTTTCATTGGGGCATCCGTGCTGGCACCAAAATATTCTCTGTGCAGGCCTTAGTGCAAACCCAGCTAAAAGTGGTCCGTATAGTGACCATCAGATATCTGCCTCCCCAATTCATCCAAAGCCTCAGATCTCGATTGACAGACCTCGAGCAGCATATCGAGACAATGATCTCATTCTCGGCTACAAACTCCTCTCTGCAATTCGAGTCCATTGAGGGGGATGGGTGAGGCTAAACATTTTGTTCTTCATACTCAGCTCCTTTTTTGTTCCGGTCCCCCTCTCTTTGTTTCTCAGACAGTTTTCCGTTTCTTTCCCTATCTAATGTCGATTCTTAGATCGCTGATCATTTAATTTGTCCTTCCTCGAGCTCTTTAGGGCTTCTATTGCAATCAACATATTGAATGTGGAAATGGAGGTGCGGAAAAGTGCATTTCTAGCTGTTGCATTTCCAGCTGATGTAATGTAAACATAAACTTCATTTCAGATACAGAGAAACTATATCTGAGCTTGTGTTTGGTTTTCCATTGGATAATAATCCAACTCAACTTGATTTTGTGCAAGTTGCAAGCGTTGACGAATATATTGATGAATATATATATGTATGTATATATAGATGTGAAAGTATATGTGAAATTTATTATTAAAAAATCGATACGTATATATAGATGTGAAAGTAGATGGAAAATTTATTATTTAAAAATTAATTATAAAAATTGGTAGAAAAAACTCAAAAAGTATGCTAGAGAATTTAATATTAAACTAAAGAAAAAGATAAGAAAAAGTAATTTTGGTGAAGAATAGAGTTGAGTTGGGTTGAGTGCACTAGTCAATACAAAAAGATCTCTCGACTCTGTCTTCAAAAGATTAATATGCGACCGAAGGCTGAACGAATAACTTTGGGTGGTTGTTTGTTACGGTATTATGGAATAACCAATAAGATCCCTGTGATTGAAAAACATGGCTTAATTACATTCGAGTGCTTAATTAATGGGCCAAAGCAAATAAACATATCTCCCTACGGTAACTGATATCTTACAGGTGCATGCATGCATACCGCCATTTCTAATGAAGCTGATGCAGACAGAGTATATATGATAAGTTACAATAAAAGTTGCATGAGTAATTAAAAATGGTGTACTAAATGCACAACCGGACGCGGGCATCTCTACGTGGTATATATGATAAGTTGGCAAACCTGCCAATGGTCAAGGGAATCACTTCTCCAATTCTTACGTTCAAGTAATGATAAACCGTTTCATATCTTCATTGATCAGCTAAACCTGTTTCCATAAATTTATTTCAATCATTGCAAGTCCCAATTTTGACACCTATATAAATACCAAGTTATAGTTCTAGCAAGAAAAATAACAAAGTTTCATAACTTTAGAAGAGAGTCATCCAATAAAGCGAAAGAGTGAGAAGCCATGGGATTGTTAAATGGGTTTTGCTCTCTGATGATCCTCCTCATCATCAATATAGTTGCGCATTGTCCACCGATCTCAATCCCGTGGCTGCACAAGTCGACGTCAAGACATGTGCAAATGGAAAAATGACCAAACAATGTGGAGAATCCATCCGTTTGAGTGTGGCTATGAACGTTGGGCCGCCGCCAACTAATGATTGCTGCAAAGAACTCGTAACGGTTGGGAAGCCCTGCCATGATGCATACGTGCAGGTATGTACGATATTTTTTATTCTCATATTTCTCTATTTCCTTTTTATTATAAACTAGCAGTGAAAAAGTTTCAGGAAAACACCTTTCCTTTTATGGAGGTAGTTTCACAATTACACATTGTCTCTCCTTATTAGGAACGTCATCTTAAGGTCCATGATTTTGTGGGGTCCGCTGAAGATTTGCTTAAGAGAAGCGACCAAGTTTGGACTCAATGTGTTCAGTCCGTTCATGCTTCCGCTGAGGCTCCTGGTCATTTTGACTGATGATCATATGATCGAGCCAAAACGAATGGAGTCTTACATCGGAGGAAGTACGGTATACATGGGGTGATGACATTTTGCTTTCAAAATTCATTTTGACTCTCATATTGCAATTCAGTTGTGGTACTCCTTGAGTTGTAATCGCTTTGCTGGATGATATATTTGGACAGGAAAGTTAAGTCAAAGCCCAACCAATAAAAGATTAGTGTTGGATATCAGACTTGTTCTCCCACACAAGTTTTTTCTAATTCTTTTTTTTTCAATATAATATATATAATATACGAGGAAATCGATATGATATATCACATTATATATTGAACCAGAACAGGAATACAATTGTATATCTATTGGGCTGCATCTCAAAGTATAATTCTTCCATTTGGTTCATCGGGTCAACTCAAGTGATAACTGTGTGAAAAAGCACCTGTCAAATTATAAACAGAATTGTTGTAATAGAAAGTATATTTTGGATATGAAGAATTAATGAAGTTGGGGCTTATATAATTGAAAACGGAGAGGGCCAAAGCAACAAACTCAATGGATGAAACCAAAATATAATTAGAATTCCAATTTGTCACTTTCACAAACTCGTACATATCAATATAATTGAAAGAAATATGTATTATATAAAGGAGGAAACAAAAGTGGCAAGTATGGAAGAAATACTTGCATGAATGATCGCCAAAGAAATAACGTCGTCCTTCGAAGGACAAAGCGTTGGTTATTCCTTTGAATCTTCCATAAACATAGTTGAAACCAGGTTGATCGCCCGATGAGGAAAGACCCAATGTGTTTCTGATCGAAGATGGGTGGGACTATCTCCTATCAGATAGATATATAATCATCGATATATAAAACATCCAAATTGTTAAACCAAGGATCGACCTCGATATGTAGGTCAGCAGTATGGAACCGTGGCGGGAGAAAGAGTATCACCAGCAGAGGAGGAGGCACAGGCGTATAATTATATACCTAATCTATATATCTATATCGATATATATATATATATATAAACGAAGCACAAGCCAAATTCTCATGTTGTCACATCATCAAAAATACAAAAACGGAGTTCTCTCGCTTTATTATGTATTAAGAAAATTTTTATCATTAATTATGCAATAGAATATATATTATTTGTAATAACTCAACAAAATATGCAATGGACTATATACATTAACTGTTATTCAAAAAAATATTTTATATTATCAATCAAATTGTCATTCATATGTATTGTAGCAAAATATAAAGTTTGAAAATATATTTTTATAATATTAACTACAATCAAATTACCATTTGTATCATATTGTGTGTTAATAAAATTGCCGTTTAGTTTGTACGTGTATATATATATATATATATATATATATGTACACATAGTTTATAGTGCAGCCAAACTTTGGAATTCAACAAAGGTACTAGATATATTTGGAGGATAGTCAACGATGGTGATCCTCCTCGGCTGCATGGGATCAAAGAGCGCATCGACAGGTAATATTATATAAATTGCACTATTCAATCTAAAAGAATGTTGCCAATATCTGAATATGATGATACCGAAATCAATATATATCCCAACATGACCACGGCATTATTCTCAAATATTTTAATTTTAGACTAATATATAGCTTACGTTTCCAACAGATCGTACGATGGGGGAACTATCTTCCTCTCCTTTTCATTAAATCTGATTGATTACGTGCTTAAGAAAGACTAAAATCGTATTTACATGAGACATACTTCAATTTATTTATTTTTCATTTACTTATTTTTCTAAATGTATAATATTGCAGGTTTTGAGACGCTGCAATAATTTATCACATAATGAAAGAATTGAGCCGTGAGAAAGACACATGGACAATTGGGGTGTGATTATCAAAATTGTGGAATGCCGTGAACACAAGGATAAATGAAGTTATTAGTCTTGATATGATTTTTCTTGATGAAGAGGTATATTTTGGTATTTATGATTAATTATAATATTCCGAAATACAAAACTTGATTATTTATATTTTATAATTATTATTTCTAATGAAATCAAGGTTTTTTACTGTATGCAAGCATAAGAAAATCTCGGATCGATTTGTTGAGATCGTTACTTCGTGCCGTCAAGAATTTCAAGATAATTACAGCCTCATCGAGGCACCACCTTGTAAATGCTGATGTAAAGATATTGTTTGTACTTACAACGTTAGTGATCGAGTTGAAAGAAGATCAATTACTTATCGACCGACACAAGTTTGGGTCGGCCGATATGCAAATAATAAAAAGTAGATACAATGACATGAATATTCAACTGACAGGTAAATCAATACTTTTGCGCTAGTTGTTATACCCTTAGTATGTTTTATTTACGTTATATCTTATTTTTTTCTTACAAATGTTATTGGTAACTATTAGAGACATTGAAAAAATTAATAATGCAACTGGTGTTACTCACAAAATTGATATTGAGCTACTACTTTTTGGGTATTATTTTACTTAATTATTTTTAATTTAATTGATGAATGATTTATACTCATGATATAACTAATTAAAATTCATAAAATTAATATTTTAGGGATGAAAAGATAAAGGTGACACTATAGAAGCTCATGACAAAACAGATTGAAGAGATTTTCTTGCATGAGGACTTGGAACATTCCATCTTCATTATTACATCAACAATCATGAAGGAATTTTGAAATAAGTTGGTCAAATTAATTTGGATATATATTGAATCCTCCATATTATTTCCTCAAAGTTACTTCTTCATTGAAAAAATTGCAGGACAATATATACTTTCCACATCTATGGTCACCAAATTGCACACCAATCTAGAAATTCCGAAAAGTGATCAACTATTGGAAAGGCATTTATTATCTATAATACAATTCCTTCTTTATCAAAGAGGTTTTATTTTCCCATTATTCTTTGATTTCTTTCCCTTAGTTATGTAATTTGAAATAATATATTCATAATTTTCCATTATAGGATTTTCTAATATTATATATAAACATATATGCTAATATAGTAGTTTGTTGAAGTGACAATTTCTACTTAGGGGATATACATCTATATATGCTTTATGTAGTGTATACATCATATTGTTCAAATATGCAGTTCATTTCGTGTATCATGGTGAATAACAAAAAGATTTGCTTTCTGTATTATATATTCTTAACTCTTCAATAATCTTCTGCATTATTCTTCAATTTTGATTTATAACTCATTTTTATATAATTTTTTATTCTGTATTTGATTTTAGAGTTTTTTTTTTGTAAATATTCAACAGGGAGATTGCACCAATAATCTGTGCAGCAAATTATCATTATTGCCTCCATTCCTTTTTGGCTAAAATCATTTTCTCAGTTTTATTTATCCAAGTGCCCTTAAAGGTTTTAAAATTACAAAAGATCCATATTTGCTATTACACTTTTCTTTGTTGAATATCCATTGTTATTTTCTTTTATTTAGAATATATATAAAAAATTTAACAACATTTATCTACCAGTTCAATTTTAAAAAAAAATATGCATTGAAACAACATTACAGTAATTACAGCAATAATTTCATTCGAAAAAATTGTCAAAGTTAAGTACGTACTTTAGACATTTAACATTACATATCACAAAGGAAGTATGTGTTAAGACATCTTAGAGGAAACAAGGAGAAGGGAACCCCTTTTTAGATGTTGGGCGATATTGCAGATTAGTCAGTATGCTGAACTATCTCACAGTTACTAGGACCAGACATATCTTTCGCGATGAGTGTTGCCAGTCAATTCCTAAATTCAGCAACTGAAACTCACTGGAATGCTGTAATTCGAATTATAAAGCATCTTAAGGGTGCTCCAGATAGGAGATTGTTATATCAAGATCGAGGTCATAATAATGTAGTTGGATATACTAATGCAGATTGGACCAATTCAACATCAAATAGAAATCACAAGAAGTTATGTGTATTGTTTGGAGGAAATGTAATTTCTTGGAAGGGTAAGAAGCAAAATGCATTTGCTCGATCGAGTGCCGAAGCTGAATATAAGGCAATGGCCTAATTACTTGTGAACTGTTGTGGGTGAAGCAATTGCTTGGAGAGTTAGGAGTAGAACAACCTTGTCCTATGAAGCCATTTTGTGATAATCAGGCCACGGTACATATCAAGGTCGACTGTCACCTTATTAGAGAGAAGTTGCAGTCTCGAAATATTGTGATAGCCTTTGTTAGTTCAAATGATCAATTGGCATATATTTTTACTAAAGCGCATAGGGATCCCCGAGTAAATTAAGCTGGGCATACACAATATATATGCTCCAACTTGAGGGGTTGTGTTCAATATATAGAAGTTAATAGATTAGCAACTTAAATGTAAATAGTCTTTACTTTCTATTCTTTGTGTAATTACCACAGTAAAGTATATAAATAGAGGTGTGTGGCTGATCCGACATACGATTCTCTCTCCCAATGTCTATGTTCTCAAAACCAATTATATATCGACCCATCAAACAACCACCGGTGCACATTCAAAACATTAGACATCATTCTCGCAAGTTGAAATTATTCACCTTGGCAATCAATATAAGAAATAAGAAAGTCTTTCACTAGTCACTCTGTACTTACAGTGGATCTAGGCTGAGAAACCAAAATAAATATAACTAAATAACTATACCTAAAGTTAAGGAAGAGAGGATTGTAACTGATAGCATATCATATCAAACCATCCAGATCAGAATTAATCTAAGAAACATGAGTTTTAAGCACTAATTTCACCACAAATCCTGCCCCAAAAATGATACAAATTGTAGACATACATAAATGTTTTTCGGTTTCTGCATAGCCGATCATGTACCTGACGTTCTTCTCCGAACCAGCTTCAGCCTTATAGCCCAAAAGCAGCCCCACATCTGCACCACAAAAGAAATTGCAGTTGGTAGATATCAGTGACTTAATTAGTCAGCCTCTTTGTCAGAAAGAATAAATACCAGCCAGCAAGGGTACGTAACTGCAAGTATCAAACTGAATCGGAAACTACATCAGCTTGCAAGGGAGTCAGAAATTGAAAAGTTTGTCAGAATTTCATAATGATTGACCAAGAAAAAAGGAAAAGAAAGACACAACTCAGAGAAAACAATAAATAGCCATTTCTATTAATTATTGCATGCCCCAGTTCAATAAATAGCACAATCCTTCAGCTTGCCATCAAAGAAGCCTAAAGCACCAACATTCCCATGCTACAATAATTCAACCTCTGCCTTGTAAAAGCTCCAGAATGTAGGGAAGGTCCATAAAACTTCGAGCCATCCTCATGTAGTACTAAATGGAAACACTAAAATCCCAAGGTATCACCTTTCCATTGATCGTGGCAGTCTCTAGGTGAAGTCATTAGAGAACTCTTTATCCAAAGACAATGTCGGTACTCTTCAATAAAACTTACAGAGGCTGGAAAATAGAGGAGGCTATCTATTATCTACCTTACATTGTGTAACATCACCTCAACATAACATAAGATGCACTCCTTGCACACTTGAGATATCCATCTCCAGAGGATGCACTATCATCAATACCTTCTTGGGGACCACTAGTTTGAGTCCAAGCTGACCAACACAAGTATATTCCATCCTCACAGGATCAGGTTTTTGAAAGGAGCTCCACTAATCTAAACACATCTGTGATCTTTTCACCTTTAGACTTCACAGATAACCAGGGCAACCAGCAAGCAGAATCTGATAGTCAAATTTCAAGCTCGTATTACAGCACGCCAGTCTAGATTCTAACCCATGTGCACAAAAATTTCTCACTTGGAGGGTTATGTAACAAGGCAGTAAAGGTGACGATGAAAGAATCTTAAATGAATTTTTGTAATTAATCAATATATAATTAATAATGCTGAAACGTTTTGAAAACTCCATGTGTATGCAAATTAAAACCAGCCTTCACTGCCAACCAAGCGCCAAGTCTAATTCTAAGACCTCAGACGACCTTCTTGATATCTCAGACAAAAGAAAACCATAAGACATTCACTTATTTGATTACTTAATAACTGTGCAAACCAGAATGATTCCATCCTATTCTTGACAGAGTCCAGATGTTGCCACAGGCATGACCCTGGTCAAAAGATATCTCGCTGGAAGCAATCACCTATAGTATTAGATAGCTAGAAGAAAAATACACGCTCTTTATTATTGCGGCATCATGTAGTGTCGGGTTATGTAACTGCAATCCATCTTATACGTATTTCCTTCATTAAAATCCCCAGCCTCCAAGAATATGAGGACCAACTTCCCATTGCTTAAAAATTTCCACCTATGAGATATAAAGTAATCCATGAAGGGCAAAAAGAGCTACTTCCTTTGGAACTCAATAGTTTCTACAATTGCTGCAGCATGCGTTTCAGGTAGCCATGTTAATACACTAAAGTAGCAGGAATATGAGCATGTTTCCTACTTCTCCTACAGTAATTATATAGAAGTTAAGGCAGTCAACTTAACAGCTGATGCAACCAAAGAGCAGCATCATATGGAAATGACTTTAACTAAAAGTTCAGCCAGATTAGCTCACAGAAGGTTTGGATCTGTAAGACCAACAGAGCAGAGTCAGAACACTTGCCTATGGAAATGGGATCAGCATCCCTCTCATCTGCAAAGCACATTAACCAACTCCCGTTGCATGTCGCAGATAATATGCTGAAGCAGTGTAAAAAGCTTCATCAATGAGCAGAATGATGGAACACAATCTTGCTGCCAAAGTGTGAAATCCCTGAAGGGACCTTTCCTGGACACTGTAATTGGGTAAACGGGATTAGCTCACGGAAGGTTTGGATCTGTGAGACCAACCGAGCAGAGTCAGAATACTTGCCTATGGAAATTGGATCAGCATCTCTCTCATCTGCAAAGCACAATAACCAACTCCCGTTGCATGTCGCAGATAATATGCGTGTAAGAAGCTTCATCAATGAGCAGAGTGATGGAACACTATCTTGCTGCCAAAGTGTGAGTTGCATGAAGGGATCTTTCCTGGACATTATAATTGGGTAAATGGGATTTCCAGTACTTTTGGGTTGAATAGAAATAACTCCTCCGGGCTGTATTTAGCTTCGGCGATGATACAGATTCCCACATTTAAGAGGAGCAAGTGAATGTATGCTGTGCCCTAAATGATTCAGAAACTCACTGTATTCACTACCATCATTGGATAGAGCAGATCTAATCCACTTCTCCTCTTTCCTTCTTCCCCATCAGATATTAGAGAAACATCCACATCCTAACCAGGGATAATCTTACCGGAACTTCTCCAATGACCAAAAACAGGACCCATAATAGCCATAGGAGTCCTATATTCTATCTATTTCCCAGTAGCAGATCATCTAACTTCATGGCAGTGAGGTATATTATTAGAAATTACATGTCCAATTTACAACCGCTCACCAGCTGGAACTAAATTCCCACCAAGCTTCTCTAACTAAACATGAGCGGTAGCAAGCTCCAGAGCATTCAAACTGAATGCCCAGTTACCGTGCAATTGATCTGACCTTCTGCCCACCAGCATGAACCACATTCTTCACAGGGGTGCCTTAAAACTATAAATATTCCTAGGAACCTGGAAGACACCATTCTTGTCCATATATAGACAATCAGTGGGTAAACAAATTATATATTGCTAATCTAATGCAAACACTTTCACTAAAGAACATCAGAGGATGAACCTCACAGCAAATATATAGAAGGTTTTACATCACAGCTACACTATAATCTCAATATAAAAAAAGAAAATAAAAAACAAAGCAGCAAAATTCAAAAAAGAAACATCCCACCTCAGATATATTGCAATGAACAGCTGTACCTAAAAATTCTACAGCTTCACAATATATACACCTAACATACATAGCAAACAAAGACATGATTAAAGCAAAACTGCTAATCAATAGTTGCCATAAGAGCCTAAATATTTACTTCATCTACCTCCAAGGTGAAGCCACTCACTGCTGAAAGCAGTTGACTAAAAGAGAATTTCTTTTATTATGTATAGTAGCTCCATATGAATAACTCTTGTTCTAAATCAATCCGACCTAAAATTATGTTCTTGTTTGAAAATAGCAGATCCATCCAGGATTACAGCCCAAAGGAATTTCCACAAAATATTATTTTTCACCACATTCAATTAGTCAACTGAACAGCAATGACTCAAAAAAGCATTGCCAAAGTCGCCAATTAAAACTTTGCATCTTTTGATATATAAATTAATTCCACAATCGCCCATGTAACAGGACCACCCCCACAGAGTGCAAAATGTAGTATGAAGAATCAACATCACAATAGCGTAGAGAATTAAACCATTATAGGAGACATGCACATAATAGCAAGTTTTTGAAGAATAACACTTCTCTAGCTTTTCAGGAATTGCATCATCACAGTAAATATTCCAATTAAAAAGTTAAGGGAGACAAACAAAGCTGTAAGATAATTACTACTGTTGTTGCACGCGAATATGGACGAATCCACCGCTTGAAATGAACAGCAGCTGTAAGTTCCTCAGGAGTTTATCCAAACATGTTTCAACGCCGATTAAAGCGAGTCTTATCAGCTCCTCCACGGAAAGCAGAACTTGAACCATAATGAGGGCCATTGCTCTTACCACCCTATGCAACACAAGAAAGAGAATATAGATAAACAACCTACACATCCAAATGGGACTTGCTCCGACACAGTTTCTGACATACCGTTTGAACACCATAACTATCTCCATAAGGAGCGGAGAAGCCCCCATCTGCACTGTTGAAATTCATTCCATATTGCACGCCTAGCAACGCCAAAGACCAGTTGAGATTATTGCAAATATGTAAAATAAACAACATGAGATCAATAGCTACATTCTATACTATCAGATTTAATTCATTTTCTAGAGATGGAAAGGTGCCAAAGTAGAAAATAAGTCGTGCAGTTCATGTGCGAAGCAGGAAATCACTGTACTTATTTACATGGAGAAGTAGGGGGATTACCAGTGCCCCACATTCTGGAATCACCAGCAGCTAGTTCTGCACGCAACTTTTCAACTTCCCGTGCCATAGTAACCAAATTTTTCTCCATCGCCTGTCTCTGCTCCATCAGCTCAACATTATCCTTCTTCTCAAACTCAATAGCAGACCTACAAACGACAAGCCAGATGCAATCTCAAAGAAGGGCACAAGAGCAAGGTTAGAGAGAAAGGGAAACAAGAAAACAAAACCTAGTATGCATGAGCTCCTGGTTCAAGCCATCAATCTCAGCTCTTAGAAGTGGAATTTGCTGATTTTCATTCTTCAATCTAGCAATATCTCGGGTCAATGTCTGAATCTGCCTGGAGAGATCTTGCCTAAGTTTATTGAGTTCCTGAGTTTCCCCACGGAGTTGTATCACCTCCTTCTTCAAAGGTTCAGCGGTACGAAGATCAGCCTCCAGCTTCAAGCCCTTATCAATGAGATCCCTCGACTGCATTTCCTGATCCGCCCGAAGATCACCAATAACAAGATTCATGCGATGAATTTCCTCCTTAGCCCCCCCAAGCTCTCGCTGAAGAGCAATCCGATCATCAACCAATCGATGATTATCAGCCAAAAGCCTCTGAAGTTCGGCATGCTGTATGTCAAGCTCCTCCTCCAACAACGCTGTGGGTGGGGGCGGCCGATGCAAAGTCGGCCCACGAACATAAGGTCCCTCAGGAGGGTAACCCCGGCGGTTGTTCATTAACTCACGAGGCACGCGGTTTCTTCCCGCCATGTCAGCCTGCACAATTTTGTAAACAAATTTAAAGCCACCGAATCCCCGAAAGCCCGTTGACTGAAAACACGCTAAATAACTACATCTATCTATCCAACCCAGCAAATTCAAGGGTCGATCTTTCTAATCAACACTTGCCCAGGAAAAAAGCTAAAAGACGCTGATAACATCCCAGCTTAGATAAACTATGCCGAGTGAACTGCAAGAGAGTTATGCTATAAACTGTGATGTGACCTTTAAGTCCTCATAGTTAAATAAGAATTAAGTATTCATTCAGTATCTCAAAATATTGCCATTGTCAGCTAAAAACGCAAGTTATTGAGCTGGATTTCTTGCTTTAACACTCCATAAATCCAAACGAACGGGAGGGGCCATGATAAGGAAAGCTCCGGACGCAGAACAGAACAACGCATATACGCATAAATTACGTATAGAGCGGCTGGCAATGAAGAACAGAGTTGTATTACCTGATCAGAAGAAGGATTAGAGACGACGGAGAGAACACTATCGAACTCGATCGAGCAGCTTCCCGAGAGAACAAGAAGAGGAGAGGAGAGGTTTTCTTGCGGAGGAGCTCTCAACAAAAGACTGCCTGAGAAATTCGCAGGTAGGCGTGGCTCCTTCCCCGTGATGACGAAGCAGCAGCAGCAGTTGCAACTCGATGAGGTTTAACGGTGTCGTTTTAGAAGGTCTTTCTCGCCTAACTGCTTTTCGAGTCGGTCCTATCCGGCTGGACCGAATTGGAGCCCGAACTCTTCAGAGCCAGTCCAGGCCCGGACCGGTGTGGTAGGGCGAGAGATGAGATTATCATTTTATTTTAGTGGACTAGATGTGTATACGGTCAGGTCGGTTTTTGCGCAAAAATGTCGGATCTCGAATCTTTTCGAGTCGGATTTTCCAAGCATAAAATCCGCCCAAGAGCCAAATAGAGTATATATATACCATCCATTATATGATCCAGTTTTCGGGTTGGGTTCGGGTTAATCCAACTTTTCAAGGGGGAAAGAAATCTCTAATATATAATGTAACAGCTTAACACAATGACACATTTACTCACAATACAATGATCGAAAGTAATCGAAAATGTCCAAGTGTAATGCATCAAAATCTCAAATTGATTCAGCAATTGACACAAGACAAAGCCAAATTCAAATCTTAGTCGTCATTAAAATGAAATAAATCAACACCCTAAACTAAAAGAGAAAGAGGCTCAAATTCTACGCTGTCAAAAGCAAGAAATTTACGTCTTTCCTTTTTTATTAATTTAAATATTTTATATATATATATATGTACACATATTTGCGTTGGATGGGCCACGTTGAGTTTCTTTCTTTGAACCCGACACCCAACCCCATGAAAAATGGAAACAGCCCAAATTAGTAAGCAGTTATTCGATTTTCAAATTTTTTCAGGCCTCGAATTGTTCGATTTTTATGCTTACACCCCTAGCGGACGGAGAGACCCAAGCCAAGCCTGAAATTGACAGTTGAGTGACCAAACCCATGACCGAACGTCCGACATATGCTCCAATCATGATGGAACTACATGACTCGTTCCGAATCAGAATGGACCTATGTTGGCACGCATCACTTCTCAGATATCATGACTGACTATTCCTGTTCGACCGAAATTATATTCCAGTAAAGCATTACCTTAGCAAAGGGAGCACGAAATGTACATCAAACCTTTGATGCCGCTGCTTCGAAACATATGTGCATATATATATACCTTAAACCATCAACCAAAAAGAATTACACAATCAAATCCTAAATGCAACTACAAAAGTCAAAAGATGCCGATACAAAGAAAGAGGACTGAACCTAACTTCCCAAATGATAAGGCAAATGGCAAAAAGGAGTTATATGTTAATACAAGATCCTCAATTACGAGGGTGAAGTCAAGAGTTCCTATAATTTGCAGCCACCTTCCTTCCCCATTTATCGAGGGCTCTAATCAGTTCCAAGAACGACCGCCGTAGCCCCTTCCACGGTCTCGGAAACCACCTTGACCTGGTCATTAATGGTGGTTTAGCAGACGCTCAGATCCATATGGCAAACAAATATACATACAGTCCATAACACAGCATGATGCATCACTTAGGTAAGCACTCAGGAAGGATCAAATCCCACATGAAACACTCGAAGGTTGAGTTGGGCACACGCCAGAATAAAAATGAAAAGTAAAGAAATTTCCCAATAAAATTGGACCCTTTAATATGGCTATATTCCATTATATATCTGTGCATTCCAAGCGTGAGAAGAGAGAGAGCTTTAAATTACACGAACCTGGAGGGGGAGGAGCTCCACGCCCCATAGCTGCCAGTTCGGGGCTGACCTTCTGCCCAGCTTCTTCGAGGATGTTTATCAGATCCTTAGCAAATCTAGCATTTGCAGCAGTGAAGAAAGTGTATGCTGTCCCTTTTGCCCCAGCCCTTCCTGTTCGACCTATTCTGTGGACGTAGTCCTCCAGGGAACCAGGAAAGTCATAATTGATCACATATTTTATGTCCTTCACATCTGTCATGAAATGCACCCCAGGGTTAACATGATGGCATGACATTATTATTCATATACTAAAAAGAAAAATGAACAAAGATCAAGGTCCCAAGTCATTTCCACTTTCCAAAGAGGTGTGAAACACAAACCTAAACCACGGGCTGCAACATCTGTTGCAGTCATTATAGGGCTCTTCCCTGCTTTAAATTCTGAGAGGACCCAATCTCTTTCTGCCTGACTTTTATCCCCATGGATAGAAAGAGCAGGCCATCCGTCCATGCGGAGCTGCCGAGTGATCTGATCACACCCTTTCTTCGTATCCAAAAATATAAGTAATCTGCTACCATCCATTATGTCTTCTAGCAAATCGACCAGTCTGAATATTAAGACAAAGATTCAAAGGTTTACCTCAACTATAAATCAATGTAATGTAATTGTGATAGAACCAGATCAACATATGCAATGAAGCGCACTTCTTGTATTTTTGACTTTCAGATACAATTTCGACAATCTGCCGAATCGCATGGTTAGCCTTCAAGTCTGGAGACCCTATTATCACCTGCCAAAATTCCAGGGAATTAATAGACTTTACAAGAATCCGCATATTATGTTCAGCAAAATCGATCCATGTTGTCTTCTATGAGGAAGAAGGAAAGACACCTGACAGCCCATAAAAACAGAGTAAGAGGACATAACAATCTCCATTGAACAGAGCTTACACGATGCTGAAGAGACTTGCCCACCCAATATAATAATTTCTAGGGATTTAAGGAGTCTCACCTTATATGGATTGTAAAGGAACTGCCTAGCCAACTGTTCCACCTCCTTAGGCCAAGTAGCACTCCAATACAAAGTTTGGCGATCTGGGCGAATCTGCAATGAAGACCAGCAATGACAATAATATTATATTACAAAACTGCAGCGAGAAGAGGAAAGTAATCTCTCAGGAAGGTCATATAACTTTTGACTCAAGTGTGTGCCAGTAACACAACTAAAGGCAGATTGAAATTATATGACACCATATATATATGTATATTTTTATTTTATTTTTAGTGACAATATGTGTGTGTGTGTGTGTGTGTGTGTATTCCTTAGGGATTTCACAGATTGTTCTCTTCCATAACATCAAGAAAGGAAGTCTGATGAGAGCAACAGGGTTGAAGGAAAATTGTTTCTAAATCCATCAGAAAACACAGACCTGATTTACAATTTTCCGTATTTGCGGATCAAATCCCATGTCTAGCATCCGATCTGCCTCATCCAACACAAGATAAGTTACCCTTCGCAGATTTGTATGATGAGACTCCAACATATCTATAAGCCTTCCTGGGGTGGCAATAACGATTTCCACACCTGTGCATGATATGAAATTGCATCAGCAAAAGGAATGCTATACAGAGAGACAGCACAAAAGGAGACATTTAAATTCTATTACCAAAGGATGCATACTTTTTGAAAGTCCTGCCTCTTCAGATCAGCATACTTATCTTTAATCTAATCGCCACCTACCTTTCTGGAGATCACGTACTTGAGGTCCCTTTGGAACCCCACCATAAATGCATGTGTTCTTTATCCGTGATGATGCACCAAACTTAGTAGCTTCTTGCTGTATCTGAACAGCAAGCTCGCGAGTTGGAGCTAAAACTAATACAATAGGGCCATCTCCAGGAGCTGAGAAAATAAAAGAAGATATATCAGATCCACATCCATATAATTGAGACACTAATATATTCTGAGGAAGTAGGACGTTCACCTAGAATAGGCTGTGCATTAACATGAACAATGGCAGGCAAAAGGTAAGCGAGTGTTTTCCCTGAGCCTGTTTCAGCAATTCCAACAAGGTCTCGACCCTTAAGAGCCATGGGCCATCCTTGGGCTTGAATGGGAGTTGGTTCAACAAATCCAGCTTTTTCAATTTCTTGCAGAACATATTCTGCAAGAAAGCATTATTTTAATGTCACGACTACAAGAAAGAAATATTAAATGACACTTCACAGTGAGGAAAAATAGCCACATTGGTTTCAATTTGAGCACCAATTACCAGGAAAACCCACATCTTCAAAACTTTTAACAGGCTTTGGAATATCACGACCTTCAACTGTAATTTCCCTTCGATTCCGGTACTCCTCAACCTCCCTCTCAGACATTGCAGCCACTGACGGTGATTCTATATAGAAGTTCTTCTCGAACGGAGGCAGGCCATCCAAATTCGTCCGCTTTGGTGACTCGACACCGTCATATTCCCTCCTTCCTGCTGATGACCGGACCGGAGCACTATAACTTGATGCTCCACCAAATCCAGAGTCACTGAACAAACGCAATCACCCAGAAGACAACAGCATAAGCTGTGTACGTAGCCAATGATGATGAATAAAGCCAAACCGTCGACATTGAAAAGGCAACTCTTAATTCTGAAAGCATGGAAACTTTATTTGATAAAGTGTAGGGAGGCCACTTCTCATGCTTTAACCATAAACAAATCAATGTACTCATTTGACATTACCGAACTGAAGAACTGCTGCTAAAATAATACGCGGTAGATTGAACTCCATCTAGATTGTATAACCAACGGCACCATAAATGTTCAGGTGCAACCACTTCGCAATCTCTAGGTGACAACAAACTAATATATAAATTCTCTATCACGAAATGACTTCCATGCCCATTGCCTAAATAAAGGAGCCCAGTATCTCAAGTGAGTTCAGCCTTGGAACCAGTCACTCATAAGATTCGTAGCATTCAGAATGCCTTTGCATGAGCGATGGACGAGGAATTTACAAGAATCAAAGACAAATTTCAGCCTCTCACGTAACATTGTAGTTCAACAAAATCAATTCGGGCGTCAAGCTGCTGAGATTATTCAAATATTCATACTAAGATTTATTAGCAACTCAAATATTCATATTTTTACGCCCGAAACATTCGGCTGTTGACAAAGTTCTATAAGTTGCATATTTGAAAAGGAAAGACTAGCCTTTGCAAGCTTCCGAGCAACCGAAGCACTCATAACTCTAATCCACCTCGAAATTAAGCTCATTAAGGCTCGCGAAAGCGAAGGCCAGTATAAAAGCCCAGAATTGAACTTCAGTATCATCGTACCTTCTCCGGTCACGGTACGAAGTGGGGTCGCCGGACCGGCTGTCGTAGCGGCTCATGGTTGCGTTACCGGAAGGACAATAAATGGAGTTTGAGCTAACTGAAGCTGCGGACTTCGAGGTAAAGGGCACCGTCTCCGGGGTTTCAGTGTCAGAACAACGAATTGGGAGAAGCAACTAACCCTAATTGCAGCTGGCCGATGAAGACGACGAACACTCCCGAGCGAGCGAGCGATCGAGCAGTAGAGCTGCAATACTGTCGATGACGTGGGCGCGTTATGAGCTTTTGGCCGGGCCGAACTTAAGGCCCAACGATCTCTAACTGTAGCCCAATTGAAGGGAAGCAGACATGAGCATAAGTTCTTGTCGGACTCCTCAAACCGAAGGAGCAGGCTGCTGCAGGCCCGTGACGAAGAAAAACTTGCTGGTGTAAACAAACCCGACGAGGCTTGGAGGAGAGCTCATAATTCGTGTTTAGTATTATAATCGAATCGGTAGTATTATCGAGTTCATAGACATGTCAAAAATTAAGTTATCACGACGGATATTACCGATTCTTAGACTGCAATGACCATCAAAAACCACTTGTCTTTGAACATACAATTGACTTCTTTTTTAGTGCAAACAAGCACATACACCATTCTCAGTGATTGCTCCGATTTATAGGACCATAGTATGCACAACAATGAAATTCCACCATGATACAGCTACCCGTGAGAAGCTATGCACCGATGATCCTTCATCGATAATAAGTAGAATGTTTATATTTGCAAATAAATGACTGAAGTTCCAAAATCGCTTTTCAAGTCTTCATGAAACCTACTACACCACGTATAAACCAGCATACCCGGGACGGCCAAAGCCCGGGCAAACGCGTTAGACAAACGGTTGAGAAAATTTATGGTAACTGGAGGCACTTTACTCGCTTATCTTAAAGGCTTATTTGTGATGGATATAAACCACGGGAATCCTCGGACACGGATGAGGGCAGTTCAGATAATTAAAAGGATGCCTGCTTGCAATGTGAATGAAATGGCAGCCACGAACATAGAACTCATATATATCTTCTAATAAATGGACCGTCGAAGAAGAACCAACCACTAATTATTATTTTTATATTCAGAAAAAGTAAATAAATAATTATTAGTTTTAAAAAAATTTAGTTCTAAAAAAATTTAGTTCAAAAATTTTTCGAAGCCAAACAGGAAGAATTGCAGATACATGGCTCTTGTACGTCCACTGGTTTCATTCGTTATGTGGCAATCCGAACACACACACGCACACGCACATATATATATATATATATATATATATGTATGTATATACATGTGTATTTAAAAAAAAGAATTCCAATAGAAAAAGAAAGGGATGACTCTTGAGCATTTGAACATATATAAATCAGTTATGCTACAGCCGGACTTCTTTCCCTTGGGTGTTTTACCGTCTATCCGTTTTATACGGATAACAACCGAATTGTTCGTAGTTATGCCACGCGAAAACGAGTTCAGTCGTCCCATGAATTTCCGCATATAGACATCTGTCACATCTACATATCCGATCCGACAACGGTTCATCTCATATACAATTGGCCTGATAATTTGAAAATCGAACTTAGCTTTTGTTAAACCAAAGTGTCATTTCCCCCGAACTTTCTCTGTGGGGCCAAATGTTTAATTCCTTTTTCTCAAGTTGCATACTCTGCAGATTGAAACAGGAGCTTTAATTTTTAGATAAGCAAAACAATTGGGCAGCCCTCCTTATGACTAGGACAATATGATGGCATTGATAAGGCTTATCCCTTTAATATGTCGGCGGAATCGATAAATAAGTAACACATCAGTGTCCTTTTGCATGCAATGAAATTAACTAGAAACATGTCAATGTCTGACAACAGGATTGATACATAAATGATGGCTGCGTCCCTCTTCCGATCATACAATTGTAGTTTGATGTTAATCTCCAAGGTGTCATCCAACCTATCCTATCTGGGATAGATGATCGATGGATCAGTTCAAATCCGACAATCGCGCATATACGTATCTGGTGATGGCTCAGAAATAATTGGCTATCGGTGTCTTGAAGGGAATATCTCTAGAAAAGGCCGGTCGCATAAATCCAACGATGTTTCATAATCCGTGCTTAAATAGATAAAATATATGCTCAGGTTTTGTCAACTCGTTGTTTCTCAAGCGGATCACTCCGTTTTTGTGAGAGTCGAATGCGAAAACATGATCTACAGTTGAAATTCATAAACTGTTTAGTTCGTCAAATGCACATGATGATGGCTTGTTTTTCATTATAATTGATCCATCATATCCTTTGTCCTCTCAAATACAGCTGCCAGAAGCTAGTTCATGCAAATGTCTAATATTAATTTTGACGTATTGATAAATAAAGAGGTAGTCCAAGGATCGAATTAGGAAAACATAAAATTCGAGGGCCTAACAATATTTGATTGTGAATTTGTTGTAAGAAGGGATAAGGCCTAAGGGCATGGCCTTACGAATATTTCCTAGCAACAGGCCAGAAGCTGCATGAATGGATTAATACGATCCAAGACCAAATCAGAGTCTGACAAGGAAAGTACCATGTTTCCATTGCCTCTTGACAGAGACAGAGGCCTTGAGTAAACGTGGAAATGGGACCCAATTTTTGGTTCATTGTTTGGTCTAAATACATTGGAAAGAAAGGGGCAAAATCCATTCTCAATCCGTTTAATATTCCGCGAATTGGCGTTTTGCAGTTAGTCCTTTATTCGAATTAATCATAGTTATTGATTATTATCGACTACAAAAAGTTCCTATGAACGTATAATCCTCTCTTTTAAGACTGAATTTGCGTTTTTGTTTGACATATGTATTTATCCACTATCACGACTGATTTTCTCACTTTGAATTGCTAGAAGTGTACTTTTAACTATTTCAAGACGTAAATAAAGAACCTGGTGAAACTAAATATAGTCGTAAACCGGGTCGAGCTCTTTGCCTAGAAAAAATGAAATTGAACATGGTTGAACGGGTCAAGAAAAACTTTGTGATTGCACTTCAGATCAGGGTCATCGGTACACTGTGCAGCATTCTAGCAGTGGTAACAAAATCTCACAGAAATATGTTCAATCTTCTTAAACATTTTTCCTTGACAGTACGTAACATCTAAAAAATACATAAATAAATGTTACAGTGATATCGTAATTATACTTTTATCTTCAGAAATGGACCGAGAGAGACTGGTGGTGGCCATCTCCATCCCCTAAAATTTTCACAGCTTAAGAAAATTTACATATAATTTTTTGAATTTTGATTAAATTTCTTATATTCGCCCCTAATTTGGAAAGATTATCTTATTATTTGTCTCTCTAAGATGTAAGGTCTCACGACTCTCTCACCCTCACAAATCGAAATGCTGGATCTGTCCCGCTTATCTTCCTTAACACCTTAATGCTCGGGTATAGATGGAATTATTTGGATCATTTTAACCGGGATGACAAAGTATATATATAAAACTAGTAGGGTTATCCGTGCAATGCATAGGGAAACTAACAAATAAAATCATGCACAGTAGATATGATGGGAAATTGCTTGCTTCATGGTTAAATTTTACTTCAATTTAATACAATCATTATAAAGTATTTAAAAATTTTCACAATTCAATACCCTTATTAAAAATAAATGACGTATTATTTGACCGACCCTTATTATACCATTATATTGATGTATTTGATCAATAATATTATTAACTTATTCAAGTTTTATAATATCATACGTGATACGATACGATATTATATTGTATTATATCATATCATATTATTATTTTATATTATTGCTATTATATTACTTACTTCTTGATTAAATAGTGTCTATATTTACATTAATTTATTCACATTTTTTAAAATAATAAAAGAGAAACTCAAGAGTATGAAAAACGAGCGTACTCTTTGCAAGAACTTTCAAAATACTTTCGATTACATAGATAGATATATAGATATAGATAGATATACATATAGATATTATGGTACAAGAAAGTCCATAGTTAAAGGACAATGAAATATAAATCATAATATCTAATAAATAGGCACGAATAATTTCACAACAAGTATCAAATTTGAAATCTCTTAATTATTAAATGAAAGTATGCTCCATATTACACTACACTACATACTCTTTCATTCACTATATATATTTTTTTAACATAAATAATTTGGCAGGGTGCTGGGGGACCAAAGTGAAAGGGACAGTAAAGAAAAAGTGGGTTTTGACGAGAGAAACGACACAGGTTCGAATTTGAATTAATGCCATTATTCGATTTGGCCCCTAGAAGTTTAGGGACCTCATGTGGTGGGTGAACTACTTAATTTTGTTTTCTGTTTTTTTTCTTTTCATTTTCCAAATCTACCATTTTATTTAATTAATTTTGTTTCCGTGTTTTTCTTTCATTTTCTAAATTCACCATTTTATTTAATTAATTTTGTTTCTACGTCTTTTGTTTCATTTTCTAAATCTACCATTTATTTTTCCCCTAATTGGTTAATTTTTAAGAAACTTAAAATATTAAGGTTAAGATTTAAGTAAATCATTTTTCCCTTTTCTTATAATTAGGTCCATAACTCTTGTCACGAAATGAAATTGAAGGACAAACCGGTACAGAAGGAACTTTTTCCTACGCTCGTTCATTTTCCTTTTTTATAGATAAACGAGAAAAAGTTTTTTAATGTATGTCGATATTCAATGGAATGGCTAAGATATAGTGTCAATCCATTTTGATTTAGAAATTGGAAGCGTATTTTTTAGCAAAATATAAGCTAAACTTATTAAGATGAAATCCAATTTGAGGTAGATTCTTGAAAAAACATGACTTTTTTTTTGTTCAGCGTATAACCATGACGTGCATGTGTTAAAGACATATTAATGAGTCCATAAAATTGTCGATTGGTTGAAGGCCTTCCTTCTAAGCCAAACAAGGAATCTTCGATCTCTTCTAAGCACCGAAAAGTCAACCCAATCTTCCCCACCAAACGGTTGAAACTTCAAATCAGAACTTCAATAATCAACGCACATATGCATTGTCCTAATTAACTAATATGTTTAACAAATATATAGAACTGTTATCGATGATCGAGGTATTTATCTTTTCCTTGAAAAAAAATTGAAATCAATGAAACAGGCACGATTGAATATTTATATAGCCACATATAGACTAAATTCAATAATGTACTTTATCATGACTCCTGCGATTAATTATTCAATCCTAAAATAGTGGGCTTCGTGATGAGCGCATGATTTCGAACTACGAGTCAAAAATTGAATTATGTGGCGGTGCTACTGACAAATAATTAAGAAACTGATTCCGTTTAAAAATATTGAGAAAAGGAAATATGTGGCAACAATAGAGATCATGATGCATGAAATCTTAAAAATTCCAATATATATATTCAACTGCCCACTGCCGTGTGCAACTCAAAATGCGCAATTAATAATTGCATGAGTTAGGTTTGGATTAAGCACGGATTAGTTGCTTCCATAATGATGAAAAATAATAATTATTATGTCATTTTTGGTTCATGGTTTAGTCACGTAAGGATGTGACCGGGACGTGAACTTTGGGACCATGATTGGAGTAAAAAAGAAAAATTATCATTCAATCATTGGAGTTGGAATGGAACCTAGCTCATGATTTTCGTGGTTCGTAATTTATTCAGATGATTTTCTGCACGGTGGCTAAATTTATTTATGAGTGAAGAAAAACAAAAGGATCAATAGAAAAGGATCACAGCAATCAATTAATATGTACTCTTTACTTGTCATGAATTCTTGATTTCGTACGAGCTTAACACCATTCATATACAAATTATGTAAATTCAAATCTCAGAAATAATGGATAAGCGGAGAGCACTGTTAATGATCTGCATTTGAATTGAATAAATTCGAAGTCTTGCACCTCGAATATTTTTTTTTTCGATTTTTAATTTTAAAAAGGTTTATGTCCACGTGAAGTTAAATATTGTAGTTCTCTTATATAAATATCAGTAATTTTGAATTCGAAAGTATAATTAATTGTCATATTGGAGCTCAAGATTTAAATCAAGGTCAACTGATGATTTAACTCATTAAATGCAACAAGTGGAATTCCTGATTTAGATCGAGGTCAACTTGTTAACTCATTAAATGTTATTTTCTTTTTTATTAGGATTTTCCAATCAAAACGTGTGAAAGTTATCAATTATTTCAACTAGTAATAAAGTTCGTGCGTTGCACGGAATAAAATGTGATATTTTTCTTTGCTAATTTTATTATATAAAATATTTGTTTTGAATTGTTGTGATAGTAATTTATAATTGCACATCGAAGAAATTATAATTTACAATCTCTAACAATATGCTATTAAGACATATAATACTAACAGTAATTTAATTTTCACGAATAAGATAAATGAAAAAAATATAAAAAAGAAAATTTAATATAAGTCTTGAAAAATCCAATATTGTCAAGATTATGTATAAAAATTAAAATGAAAAATTCCGACCACCGCAAAATGATTATTTGTCTTCAATATTGTCATGATTCATACGGTATTACATCTTATATTATGTTAATACATACATAAAATCGAAGAATCCAAAAATTTTACAAAAGTTTATCTTTGAGAAAAAAGCAAAAAATTAAGGTGTGTTTGGTTTTAGAGTTGAGTTTTGATTTTAATTGGGTTATAATGATTGTGTTGTTAAAAAGTGTGAAAAAGTAATGAATAGTTGAGAGAATTTAGTATTTAAAATTGAATTGAGTATCATAGAGTTGTATGTGAGTTTATGTATGAGGCCCACCTTTTTAACTTTGAATAGTTGATTTTTGTTGTGTAATGAGTAGAGTTAAAGTTAGAGTTAAAATCTTAAAATTCGATTGCGAAACCAAACGGAGTAAAGAACTCACCGTCAAAAGTCTAATCATAGATGTACTAAAATAAACTCGCATGCATGCAATGTGAAAAATTTTAAGGGCTCTATTGGTATCAATATTTTTTCATAGGGACATTGGTCACAGTTTATGTGTGATAGCTCTGTTATTGATAATAATAACAAATCATATCTATATCTATAAAAAATAATATCTGATTTATTTTTGAAAATCAAATATACAACACATCATCATATCTATGAAAATATGATCTAATTGTGTTTTTGAAATATGAATTATATGATTTGTTTTATCTAGATTTTTTCATAAAATATTTATCATTTAGAAAAAAAAGAGAATGCCTAATCCCGAAGATCTATATCTATATCCATATGTTTAAAAAAATTAAAAGTTCATTTTTAAAAAAGCTTAAAAGCCCGAGAAAATAACGACTAAGCCAATAAACCTATATTTATATCTTTTGAATTTTTTTAAAAAATAAAAAAATTAAACAAAGCTAAAAATCGAGAAAATAAAAGAACGGTCTCACAAATCTATATCTATATATTTAAAAAAACTAAATTTTGTTCTTTTTTGTGAATAAAAATTCGTTTCTAAAAAAACTCAAAAATTGAGAAAATTTCATTTAGATGGAGTAATTACAGGCCATCTGATTGGATCCACCATATTATTGCTTATATATATATATATATATATATATATATGTATATAGATGTGGAAAACAATTAGATGTAAGGACTAAGGAGCATTAATCAGGTAGCCATGGCTTCCGATGCAGGAGTTTAGTAGAATTTTGGCTCTTCATGGATCTTTCCCTTGATCTCGACTTCCTTCCAAAACGAAATTAACAAATTATTTATAGAATTATAATATCACATTCTCAATATTAATATACGTATATATATATATGTGTGTGTGTAGATGTACATTACACGTCCAATGAAATCCGACGTGGCTACAACATTAAAATTCCATCACAAGAAATTGGATAGCAAATGAGTGGAACCTGAGATCCACACATTACCCTTTTATCCACTTTTTATGTGCACTTCTATTCGGAAAAAGCTCATGCAAATGCCACGACCAAGCACAGTTGGAATGGATCAAATGAAAGAAAAGTGATGTTCCGCCCCACAAAATCCGTTGGATCGAGTACTATAGATGTTGACCCCTTCTTTGTGCTATCCACAAATGTGTGTGTGTGGCAAACTCATCCATTACATGTTCGCGAACAATCCAATCATCGTACTGCTATTATTTCATGTTTAGCATGATAATTCGGCCGACATTAATATAAATTATACCTTAAAAGTTGCGCTCGCGTGGTCACACTCTTGTTCGTAATCAATCTCCCCTGTCAACCTGATTCATGCACGCATAGAATATGTTGTCTTGAGTTTTATTGTGCTCATAGTGAGTTTTTGTTGATTGGCAGGATCCAATGGGAAACGATACATCATGAAGATGTGCGAGTGATTCTCTATTGGATTGATGGCATTCAAATTCAAGACTACTCGAATGTTTGATATTAACTTTGTCCGTGATGAGCTCCGATTCTTTATTACATAATATTGTTCGAAGAACGAAGAAAAATGGAGACGGGGGGGGGGGGGGGGGGGGGGGGGGGGGGGGGGGGGGGCGCGCTCGAATGCTTCTAGCCGCGTGCAGCCATTCCCGACCCGAATGTTCTCGTCGAACCCATCATTATCAGATGTAATAAATACCATTCAATAGGCCTTGCTTTGTCGGGCTTTGAGGTTATCATCCTGCCACGTAACCTGGGCCCACTGGGTTTATCTGACATGGCATCCTCATCTCCAAAGCCATTCAACCAAAATATATAGCATTAAAGAAAAAAGAAAGAATTATTGCATTAGAAGTATAAATGGCTGATTTTTTTTTGGAAAAAAGACAAAAAAAACCTGATTTGGAGTCAGGACAAATCGTATCATATTATTTTATTTGAGACAGTTAGTTCTATTGTGGTTTGCTCCGTTAGACATAAGGGGTTACCGTGTTAATTCTTTTTCCATTTTCAGTTCTCAATCTTTAACATTTTAATCATTTTGATTTAAAATTGGCAGTCCCGATCCCTCTTTTTCTTTCAATTTTCTTTATAGGATTAAAATGAAACAAAATGAAAAGTTGAGGATAGGAATGATAAAAGAAAAAAATAAAAATAAAATTATTAAAAGGTCGAAGATTGAGGACTGAAAATGAAAAAAGAATTAACACCGTAACCCCTATGTCTAACGGAGCAAACCACATGGAGATTAATTGTTCCAAATAAAAAAATATAGTGCGATTTGTTCTGATTCCAAATAAATTGAAGAATTTTTATCGTTTTTTCCTTTTTTTTAATAAAATAGTCACTACGCTCAATCCAATCGAAAATGCTACTGTAGTTGAGGCCCAAGGAAGGCCCAGTAAATGCCCTTTTCGTATATAAAATAATATAATTTGCAAAAAAGTACCACTGACGCGATCGAAGGCTGAGATAATAGGAGCTTATGGGTATCTTCAATATATTCTGAGACTAATTTCGTGAGAATTTTGGTTTTGTACTATCATAAATTTCTTCCATTAGTTTTCAGATTCCTGTATTGCACGTAAAATGCATTGCTATGGAACAATGTCCTCGTGGTCTTGAAAAAATTTATGCCTGACATGATTGAATCCCGCGGTAAAACTGAAAACAGGAAAAATTGTTCAGTTTCTTGCCCGCGGCTTGAGAAGAATTCTAAAAATAGTTCATTTAAGTGCAATTTTGGAAAAAGAAGAAGAAGGTGAATTCTGATAAAGAATAGAGCTATTTATTGCAGTGATTATACATAAATGATATACCACATGAGTACAATCAATCCTCATCCATAGACAAATCACTTAAGATATTTTTTAATTGAACGTGATTATATGTGCTTCAATTAATGGCCTCTTAGATCGATCTATCCTTCAAGTGACTCTATGCATAGAGAAATTAGGTATAATTTGGTGACATGCATTTTTATCTAAAAGTCGAATGATTTTAAGTTTCATATTTACTCATTAAATTATCCTTGTCCTTTATTTAAATATATATACTTTTTATGTTAGATTCATGAGCTCTTTTTGTATTTGAATAAAATTATTTATTTAAATATATATTTTTTATATTAGACTCGTGAGTGATGAGCTCTTTTTGTATTTGAATAAAATGATTAATATATGTAATTTCTCATTTTCGAAAGTTGCTGTTTTCATGATAATCGCTCAAATACTGGCAATTAATTCACAATTTCAAATCGATTTAGTTGGCCAAAAACAGAAAAAGAAAAAGAAAAAAAGTTGACATTAGTTGTTACTAGATGTGGGCCGTACTCCCCTGCATTGCAGAGCACGTTGTGTTTGTGTGTTGCTTCCGGTGATCAAATCACTGATATGAAAGTTGATGATCCAATGGGGTCGGCTATCAGTGGGGCCAAGCTACTCCATTGGGTCCACCGTTCACTTACGCAATGCAATAGATTATTACATAAATTATTAAGCTCCAATTATCTTTCAGATTTTATTTTTTGGATAAGTATTATCTTTCGGATTTGGTTTTTCACGGTAATAATTTTTTTTACATCTTCCACTGCCTCACGGCTAGAATGAAAATCTCAAAGTTCATGAAATGATTTCTGTAAGACTAGATAATCAGTTATAATTTTCGAGCAATGAATCGTAATCGAGACTCGCATAACACATTCTCGCAAAAACTAACCGTCTTCACTGCCCTCTGTGTATATGCACTTAACACTAACCGGCCCTTTGAAGCCGCCATGTAATTGAAATGCAAGTCATTATGGTCGTGATTGGTCCATAAAATACTCACGGCTATACTAATTGCATCAAATTTCAATAGCAGATGATCTAATTCGTTGAATCCTCCTGAGATAAAATGTACTGAATCATAATTTTTGTGTTAAATTCCAGTTGGCTTAATAAAGGGTCATTAAATGTAATCAGTGAGTTGGTGGCTGAAATCTACAGAGAAAAAAAGGGTCCACTCCACAATCAAAGGGAAATTTTGAAAAATTTTGTCAATGTTTGCTGTATAACACTTAGCTGTAGTTCACCAAATCTCAGAGACAGACTGAGACATTCACATGACAAACGTTATACATGCATACATATATATATATATATATCATCCATTAGTCGGCCTCATCTTTGTTTGCTGGGGAAAAAAATGAGGCCGGCATAATTTATAAACAAGAGCAAACATAATTAATAATAAACCCTTAATATATTATATTTAGTTTTTTTTATTAGGATTTTGTTAGTATAATATATACACATAATCTTGAAAAAGATATTCATGTAAGAATTTTTTTCCTTAAGATATTTAGGTTGCATTGGACGTGGAAACAGAAAAATGAATAAAATGTATTTTTTTCATGTGCACCGACGATCCAATTTGGTTTTCGTATAGATCCCTTTTTCAAGGTCTTCGGAAAGCTGTAAATATATATTTTCATATTGGCATTGCGGAAACGACTTATATAGATTAAGCATCATAACTCCTTTTCAATTAATTTTGCTCGCTCACTTAAATTTAGAAAAAGCATCTTTGGTGCATTGAGCCATGAAAATCAAGTATACCCATATTGAAGGAGACAACTAGCATCTTCTGAAGCAAATAATTAATTCATAAAACATTTCTTAAAAATATCCTATATATATCTTTCTGATTGAACTTGCTCCATCAGAATAGACATGCATTGACAGGAAAGTTAACATAAGGGTTAGTCACACATGTATAGCTTTTAATAGTCCCATAAAAATGAATGAATAACCCCGTCAACCATCCTTAAAAAGAAGTCATTCAATTATCAAGAAATTAATACAGTAAGAAAAGAACGATAATAATCTTTTTAATTTGATTAATTTCACGCATGATAAACATGTTATATCTTTGTATCTCAACTTTTTCACGAAACATACTCTTTTTTTCTTTTTTTTGCAAAAGAAAAAGGATTTTAAGCTAATAATACTCTTCTTTAAGAATAATTATTTTTCCAAGAAAAAAAAAGAGATTGAAAAAAAAAATTTCAAGCTATTTCAACCAAAAATTGGACCTCAATGGCCTGTTTATTTTCTCAGTTAAAATTATAAAAATTTTAACATTAACTTTAACTCGACACACTACACAACAAAAAACACACGTTTTTCAAATTAAATTTATAATCCTATTTCATTTATCTTTTTTCACAATCAAAATCAACGTTATTTTAACTTTAAAATCAAACAGCACCATAAATTTCTGTGTTTGATGGTCACCTACATGATGAAGACCCCACATGCCCATCAATAAACCAGAAAGGCCTGTCCTTCTGATCTATCTACTTAGGCAATCACGATGGCTTGAAAGATCTTCCCCTTTCAAGACTTGTGCTCTCTCCCCCACTTTTCCCCCCATTAGCTTTAGTTAGTTGCATTTTTAATCATCACCTATATGGAGTTCGTATCATGAGATATAATCATAAGCTCGGCAAGTTCAGGACCACTCGAATTCATCCGACGAACCCTTTCACAACAAACGGATCGATTAATTTCCTTTTCCTTTTCTTGATTGGAATCTCCATTCAACATAAGAAGACCAAGAAAGAAAAGTTTTGTACGAGATACAAATATCATTGATACAATACGACTGATTCTGAACGGAAAAAAACTGAGAGACATGATAATAATCGGCTCGAGACCAGGTTTATAATATTCCATTAAGATATGAGTGATGTTCAACAACCTTCACTGTACATTTGAGTGCTAAATAGGCTAAATAAGAGCCAATTTCATATAGGAAAACAAGTTGTTAGCTAATAAAAATTAAAATCCACCAAAAACAATATCATTTGGATTTTGAGAAAACTTGGAAGCCGAGGGAGGTTAGGTGCAATCTGTTGTTGTAATCATGCATGTGGGGGGGATGAGTGGACGCAAGCTTTTCTGTCATGGATATTGCTTTCTTTATCGGACTAGTCTTTGTAACAGAAGCTACTAACGGAAATCACTATCTAATTCAAAAGTAACAATAAATTAACAATATTAAGAACAAATATTTCAAAGACATTTTCCTATTCTTTTAGGCTAAAAGGGACATTTTTTGTGCGTGTACTGGTATCGAAAAGCCAATAGCTCTGACTATTTAGTTCAATTTGTGTTGACTCATTAAAGATTAAAGGGCCGTTTGGATTTAGAGTTAAAGTTACTTTGATTTTGATTGTGTAAAAGGATAAATGAGATGTGATTATAAATTTGACTTGGGAAACGTGTGTTTTCGTTGTATAGTGTGTTGAGTTCAAGTTAAAATTTTTGAATTGGGAAATGTGTATTTTTATTGTATAGTGTATTGAGTTAAAGTTAAAGTTAAAGTTAAAATTAAAATTATTGAATTCAGAATTCAAACGGGACCATAGTATGAATTTTCTCAATTTATAAAACTCGAATACATAATCTTGTTATGTTTTTCTTTACTTTTAATTATGTCTTTCTCCTCCCGGCAAGTAATCCATGCCTACATATTCTTTTCCCATTTCTCAAAGAGAAAGATCCCTGATTTCCCCCCCCCCCCCCCCCCCCCCCCCCCCCCCCCCCCCCCCCCCCCCCCCTAATCTTCTCCATATAACCACCTTTTCATACACATTAATCATTGGGTGGTTGCGATGAATTTGACGATTGACTTACAACAGTCCAGTAGTCTTGCAAGCAATTTCAATACAACGAGCTTGATTATGTAATTTAGTTGTGAGATATTGAGATATAATAACCGTTTAATCTAAAATATTAATATTATTAGATAAGGGATGTTTTAATTACATATCATTACATAAAACTATTTTTTTTTTGGGGGTGAGGGGGTTGTTGTTGAGGAGGGAGCACAGTTATGGTATATCAAACATATGTTTTGATACCATATGAGATATTAATTAAAAGCCAAGAACCATTCAATATAAAAAAGTTAATTTTGTTGGACACGGTGTGGCTTAATTATCTATTATCATTACTAATATTATATCATAATTTTGTGCACATTGTTCAAATTCATCTTCGATTTAATTTAGATTTTATTTTTCTTTCGGTTACGAGGAAAATTTATGAGTTTAATACAAGAAAGTAAAAAAACTAATAAATGAGTACAAGTAGTCTTACTATGATAATCAAACCTGAAATTTCTACCTATCTTCGTAGGGTTTCAATTCAAATGACGATTGATTTACATAAAAAAAACTATGTAGATCACATGCTATTCATAAAAAAGATATAGATCATATGCTTGTAATGGGTCTCAACTCTTTGGAGGTTCCTACTTGTTCAGTATGGCGGATGACATTATGCCATTCATTTAATGAGCTATATATACATACATGAAGATTGCCGCATTTTTCTTGCTTTCTTAATGCATATGCAGACATTAATTTTTTTTAAAGCTTACATGATTATTGTCTCCTTCAATAACTCATCACATGGAGATGACTTTTCCCCAACCATAGGTTGTCCTAGTAAGTTATAATAAGATCGTAAGTATATATTAAGACCACAAGTCATTTTCATCATTTTACAAGCGACTATTAATGCTAGTATCAAACTTCATGTCGTGCTTCCTAGCCCCCCCTTTTTTTTTGCGTGCAGTTCCTGGCCGTGCTTGTTACACCTATAGCACCGAGGTTAGAGTGATGTTTTCCTGGATCGAATATACGATCTAACTTTGATGGTCATATTCTCATCTTAAGCAAATAAGCATTGAAATGTGATTTCCTATTTTAACTAAACAAATTCATTTTATCAAATACTATTTACGACCAAATTTATAGTTGGAAGTCCACCGATAAAACGTATGATTGTAAAAAATTACCTCTTAATTGAATAAATTTGTTCCAATCTGAATTAATCAAGTTCTATTCGAATTCCAATTATTAGTAAGAGTTGTATGCCAAAATGAAGATTTTACGGTAATTGATTGGAAAAAAATTATAGTAGTCGTTGTAATTTTAAAAGTTAAATAAAAACAGCTATTATAATTTTTTTTCAATCAACCATCTTAAAATCACCGTCAGCATAAAAAAAAAATATTTATGAATGAGTCGGAATTTAATTCAATGCAAAAATCGACCCCGTGACATGAAAAGTTACAAAAATCTACGAGTCACTGCCGTAATCTCAGGACGATTTATGCGGCGCGTGATGAATTCTCGACAGACGAGGAGCCATTCAAAATCTTCCGGTGGGAAACACGCGCTCCTTCGCGCGTGGATTTAAAAATAATCTTTATAATAGATTTTTTAGCCAATTAAACTGGAAGGATCCGACCGTCCGTCTTGGGAAAGCGTTGCGATCGGGGAAAGAATCAATGCGCGCTGTCCATTACACAACAAAAGCGCTTTACCAAAACCGCGTTTGGTTTTTATTGCAAAATCCAAACAATACCTGAGCCTTTTATCTAATTAATTTATTACTTGTTTTATTTGAGATAGATCCTAATTGACATTTTAACAAACCCATGTATTAAGATTGTCTTAACCCAAAAAATAGAAATAAAAATAAAACAGAAACAAAAGAGAGAGGATGATCACCTCTATACTAGTGGAAATTATCGATGTGAAAGAAAAATACAATTTCCTATTTTCATCTGATGAAATATTTTTTGAAATTCGATGGTCTGATATTTACGTTATGATAATTATTCCCCTTGAATAAAGTTTTAAATTCGAATTTTATAAATAGAGAAAATTTTTAATTGTGAGAACTTTGTTTCTTAGTAAGTTAGACTCGTCTCGAATTAATTTAGTCGGAGCACGTTTGAAATTCTATATATTAAAGTAAATATCGAAAAAAAAGACATGTTACATGTTTCGTTTGATTACATTATCTGGAAATTTGATTTTCTGTAAAATTTCATATTGCCCATGAACCCTGCCAATGTTGAGTGTTTCTTCTTTTGTCTTCTTTCATTTATCAGAATTTTCTTTCATGAAAATAAATCAATCTATTTTTCTTCTATTTCATGAAAAAAAAAAAGAGAGAATCAGAATTCACTGTCCTCTTGTGAAGATAGAAAAGCTGGATAATTTTTTTGCCTTTCCCGATTTCAACGATTCCCATGTTCAGTCTGTGCCAAGTGCTCTGTTTGAAAGGGTAAAGGCAAGACCTTTGCCTCCAAAACATGACCTTAACCTCAAACAAAAACATATTACCACATTCTTCTTGACATTGATGAACGTTGTTTTACTTGAAAAAGCCAAGGAATCAAGAAATTAAGAGAGAGAGAGAGAGGGAGGGAGAGAGGGGAGGGAGAATAAAAAAGCGATTTTTGAAGGATTGGGAAGCTCATCTGCTTGTCGTTACATGTTGAGTGGGACCAAAAGCTCCGCAGCGGAAAAAGGTCCCGCTTTCACTTTCAAAACCCTCTATGCCTGTGTGTTTATAAGCACCATTTCCCTGAGCTTATTCTCACCACACACACTCACTTAAGCTCCTCTTCAGAAACTATTAAGGCCCATTGTTCCCATTTCTTCTGTGTGTTTTCTTTCTCCTTCTCTTGCCATTTTCCCTTCTCAGGAGGAAACCCAGAGAGAGCTTCAGAAGCATAGAATAAAGTGCAGCCATAAGGAGGGAGGAGGAGGAGGAGGAGGAAAGAGGGCATATATTGTTGCCCCTTTCTCTGGGGGGTTTACTTCTTATGTTCCAATGATGGGTAAAAAAAGGGCTGATTTTGTAATGTGGGATGTGGTTCTGGTGTTATTGGGTCTCTGGGTTTTTACGGTCAGAGCCTCTGTGAGCTATGATTCGAGAGCCATCACAATTAATGGGCACAGGAAAATCCTCATCTCTGGGTCCATCCACTACCCCAGAAGCACCCCTGAGGTACAAACATATGTTCTCCCACAAATGTAATTCCTTTTCCTGATCTTTTTTTTTTCTTTGTTCTTTGTTCTTTTTGTCTTGCAATGTGTTATTACCCAGATGGGGCTCTGTCTTGTCCATGATGTTGATTCCATGTTTTGCTTCCAGTAAAATTTTTGGGGAGGTTGCTTCTTCAGAAGACATGTCTCACTATTTTTCTCGTTCTTCTTGGAAAAAAATATGCATACGAGTACAATATTTGTATCTAAATAGCTTCAACATGGAAGAACAAAGTAAAAAGATTCCAGCAAATAGCTCCATTTGCTGCAGTAACTCCTTTTTCTTTTGTATATGTGTTTCATACTGTTCTCTTTTTTCAATTCTTTTTGGTTATGTGAGAACAGAGGTTTTCAAACTAAAAGTTTTCCTTTTTGTACCAATATAGTTCTTGGTTTTTGATGGAATGAGCTCATTTCTTCACTCAATTGTAGTTAATTTTCTGGTAAAAAAATTTAAAATTATTTTATTTTAATTAATCCTAGTTTTGTTTTGGGCAGATGTGGCCAGATCTCATTCAGAAGGCAAAAGAAGGTGGCCTAGACGTGATTCAGACTTATGTCTTCTGGAATGGGCATGAACCTTCACCTGGCAAAGTAATAACTAAATCGAAAGAAACATAAAAGCTCTTCATTCTATTGGAGCTTTAGAAAGATTCTCACTTGCCTATTTTGGTGCAGTACAATTTTGAGGATAATTATGATCTGGTAAGATTTGTTAAGCTGGTGAAGCAAGCAGGCCTCTATGTCCATCTCAGGGTTGGCCCTTATGTCTGTGCTGAGTGGAATTTTGGGTAAATATTTGACCTTTCCTGCAACCAGAAATAGTCAAACAAAGAGCACTTCTGTTCATGTTCTGTTTTTAGTTTTGCTTGGAATTCTTTTCTGCTTTTCGATGAGCTAATCAGTTGTGTGTGCTTAATTGCAGTGGATTCCCTGTTTGGCTGAAATACATCCCTGGGATCAGCTTTAGAACCGATAATGGACCGTTCAAGGTTAATATTCTTCATCCCTTAATGTTGAACTTTCTTAATATCATCTTTGGTGGTGTGGGACTGAACTAGTTTCTTTTGTTGTGTTTCTGTACTGTCATTTGAAGTACTACATGCAAAAATTCACAACCAAGATAGTCAACATGATGAAAGCAGAAAGGTTATTTGAGTCTCAAGGGGGTCCAATAATTCTTTCCCAGGTACATAAAAGAACCTTTTACCTTGTACACTTCTACTTGGTGGTATGGTGAAATTGTTCTGGGAAGAATAAAAGAGTGTATATTCTCTTTCGTTGTTCTGTAACAGATTGAGAATGAATATGGACCCATGGAGTATGAACTGGGCTCCGCTGGTAAAGCTTACACAAATTGGGCGGCAAAAATGGCTGTGGGCCTAGGCACTGGTGTCCCGTGGGTTATGTGCAAGCAAGACGATGCCCCTGATCCCGTTGTAAGTAAAGGACATTTTATTTCTTGTATCATAATCTGTGACAGGTCTTGGTTAAACTTCAATACCTTTTATCTTAATCTTGGTAACTATATGTCTAGTTATGTCATATTTCTATCTGGCTTAGTAATGAAAAATGTTTCTAGTTCTCTATTTCTGTTTTCCCAGATAGTGGGAAAAAAAAGTTATTAAATTAGCAAACGATTTTACAGTTAATTAAAATTTGGGACTTGCTTTCATAATCTGAAAGACTGAAAGAAAATGATGAACGCGCGCCTGATAGTGATAGCTGGGAAAGTCTTCCATAACTACCAAACCAACTCAGCACTGGGCCCTAGTGGCTCTATCATCTTGTACTGAAATTGCTTCACATCTCAGTACAAGCAATACTATATTTTCTTTTCTGTCACTATATTTAACCTTCCAGCTCTTAGTCTACCCAAATCTAATATGATGACTCCTTTTGTTGGTGGTCTTGATGCTAGAAGGCCCTATCTATCCCTAATGGTCAAGGCTGTTATGAAGTATTAGGCCTCATTACACATGAAAGGACTGTGGCTTTCTGTGAAATATTAGTCCTCAAAGCTGTGCTTTATAGATCCTGATTGCTCACATCAAACTTAACTGGAAATATCTTCATCAAGATTTGTTCTTTAGAAGTCAAACTTTTCTGTTTGTTGTAACAGATCAACACCTGCAATGGGTTTTACTGCGATTACTTCTCTCCTAACAAGGCTTACAAACCAAAGATGTGGACTGAAGCTTGGACAGGATGGTAATGTGTTCTTGATCATCATACATTTTGAAGTTTTAATAGATGAGTCCTAAGTCAAATGTATTTTATTTTTGTTCTTTGTTGCCTTAATTTGCTTCTGTACAGGTTTACTGAATTTGGAGGTGCAGTTCCTAATAGGCCAGCAGAAGATTTGGCGTTTTCAGTTGCGAGGTTTATACAGAAGGGAGGGTCTTTCGTCAATTACTACATGGTACCAGTTGTTTGAATTTATCAAATCTTTATTTATTATTTCCTCCAAAGTCTGATGATATTTGCATTTCTTATCAGTATCACGGGGGTACAAATTTTGGCCGAACTGCTGGTGGACCCTTCATTGCAACTAGCTACGACTATGGTGCTCCCATTGACGAATATGGTATGCTCAATAAGATATGATCTCTTTTTCCATTATACAAGTAATTCTAATTGATTTAAAATGATTTTAGTCCTCCATGGGTTCTAGAAGGTTTCGCCATCATAAATAATGATGGTTTGATCTATTGTGGAGGATAAAGTGATTACTGGTTGAGAGTATTCTTTTCATTGCCATGTTAGAAAGATTTTGATCATAAGTCACAGTCGTTGATATAAGTTTCTTCAAAGATATCGACAGTTTCGAGTCGAATCCATGCACACACACAAAGAAAAAGAATTATTTGAAGAATATAATAAGACAAAAAAGAAAGAAAAAGGGTTTTTTTGGATAAACAAGTACTTTTACGTCAAAATTGTTGACTCTTTCAGTCACCCCTATTATTACAACATGACTGGCTGAACCCCATGGGATAGTTGGTTGCTTAATAGCAATTCGACATATGTCAGCATGTTATTGGACTGCCAATACCCCTCATTTCATGATATGGTTTCATTGAGAGGCTCAAGTAGTATGGATCCAAGAACATGTGTGATTGGTGTGCAAGGAAAACTGCTGCTTGAGTTATATGTCGATAAAATGCAAATTTTTAAGAGTATATTCTGTTTTCTCCACTTCCTAGGACTTCTAAGGCAGCCCAAATGGGGCCATCTAAAGGATCTGCATAGAGCAATAAAACTGTGCGAACCAGCTTTAGTGTCGGGGAACCCCACAGTGACACGACTGGGAAATTATGAAGAGGTTGCTTCAATTTCTCAAGAGCCTTGATTACTGTCCTGCAGAGTATAAACAACAGCTTATTGATCGTTTCTATTTCTGTCTTCCTTTTCCTCTGCAGGCTCATGTATTCAAGTCACGTGGAGCCTGTGCTGCCTTTCTTGCAAACTACAACCCGAGATCTTTTGCTAAAGTCTCTTTTGGGAATATGCATTACAACCTTCCTCCTTGGTCCATCAGCATACTTCCTGACTGCAAGAACACAGTCTACAACACAGCTCGGGTGAGAAAAAAATATTGCCCATCTAGTTTCATTATTGCTTGCGTTGAATCTTCTCTGATGATTAACAAAGAACAACAAATTACTGAAATATTTTGGGGATGAAATAACCTTTTTTTCCCCATTATTTTACCTTAAATGAGTAATTTGCCATGTGTTTCTTTCTTCATCGGGAGAAATTTTCAGATATTTGTTTTCGTTTTTTAGCAACCCTTGCATATGGGGCCGAAAGTAGCTGCTCAAAATCTGGATAAGTTCGAAAGGAGTGTATCTTCTATTGCCCAGTTCCAATGAGAAGAGGAAATATGATGTGGCATCAAGATTACAAAATGATTTGAGACCAAAATCAGATGACTGAATCCAAAAATATTATTTTCATGAATGTTCAAAACATACACTACAGGAGCTTTCTGTAAATTGCAAAAACAAAATGATTTGCGACCGAAATGAGATGACCAAACAAGGAAATATTCCTATTAATATTCAAAACATTTGCTATACAAACTTTCTGTGAATTGAAAGAACAAACTTGTGATCTTTAAGACTAATTCATACCAATTCAATAACTAGAAAAAGTTCCTGAAAGATGTAAATGGAACCCCTGCAAAGATGTTCATCTACTGTAATGGTATTATTAAATTTCTTTTCCATATAGGTGGGTGCACAAACTGCAAGGATGAAGATGACTCCTGTTCCTGTACACGGAGGATTCTCATGGCAAGCATACAATGAGGAGACAACTGCTTTTGAGGACAGTTCTTTCATGATGGTTGGGCTGTTGGAGCAGATAAATGCCACAAGAGATGTTTCCGACTACTTGTGGTACATGACAGAGTGAGTTAACACATTAAAATGCCTATGATCTATTTCTTTGCGATGTCATTGTCAGTTATCGCCTGTTTAAATAATAATCTGAATTCCCTTTTCCTTCAATCTTTTCACAAAATAGATGACAATTTTGTTATGCTTCTTGTCAAAAAGGCAAATATACATTGTCCATTACAGGCCTTACTTTTCACACTTTGATTTTACTCTTCCTATATTTGAAACGAATTGTTTTTTTACCTCCGTGTAGTGTCAACATCAACTCCAAGGAAGCGTTCCTAAGAGGTGGAAAATGGCCCGTTCTTTCTGTCCAATCGGCGGGGCATGCCTTGCATGTTTTTGTTAACGGTCAACACTTAGGTGTGTAGGCATTTATTCTTATTGTTATTTATATAATTATAAGTTTATTCTTTTTGGGCCCATGAATACCCTGAAGCCCATGGATCCAGGTAAGTCCATGTGCAAGCACATGTGTGGGTGTGTAGGGATTTTAACTCAAGTTAAAATTTTGTTGGTGTCTAAATAAGCCTAACAAGGCAACGTGGTTTGCTTGCTTATTGTCAGGAAGTGCGTATGGAAGTCTAGAGTTCCCCAAACTAACTTTCAGTGAAAGTGTAAACCTTAGACCCGGTGTCAACAAGATCTCTCTCCTGAGTATTGCTGTTGGTCTTCCGGTACTCTCTCCTCTCAATCGCTATATATATGTGCGTATACATTATTGACAGATGACATTGAGCAAAACTGTTGACACTTTCGTTCTTGCTCGACTCTAGAATGTGGGTCCCCATTTTGAGCGATGGAATGCCGGTGTTCTTGGGCCCGTGACACTATATGGTCTGAATGAAGGGAGGAGAGACCTGACGTGGCAAAAGTGGTCTTACAAGGTCTGTCTATTCTCTCGTTCTCATCCATTTTCTATCCTTTTACTGATTTTTGCAGCTTATATCAGTAACTAGAACTTTCATAGTTTGTGTCTTCCGTCTCTTTCAAAACATGGCGAAGGACAAAAAGTCTGTTGGTTTTGCACTTTCATATATCAGTTTTCACTATGACGGAAGCATGTGAACTATCTTCGATCTATTTATGAAAAATCATTTTGGTCCAGGTTGGGTTGAAGGGAGAAGCATTGAGTCTTCATTCTCTCAGTGGGAGCTCCTCAGTCGAGTGGGCACAGGGATCTCTAGTGGCACGAAGGCAGCCCTTAACCTGGTACAAGGTGAGCATCCCTTGAGCTTGGGTAGTGCTATCTTGTGAGACTAGTTTGATTTCTAGAAGAGAGATTGATGTACCTTAATTTTCCTATCAGACGGTTGTTAATGCCCCAGCTGGCAACACGCCATTGGCCCTGGACATGGGGAGCATGGGCAAAGGTCAAATTTGGATAAACGGGCAGAGCATCGGTCGATACTGGCCAGCATATAAAGCCTCTGGAAGTTGTGGTTGGTGTGATTATGCAGGAACATACAGTGAGAAAAAGTGCTTGAGCAATTGTGGGGAAGCGTCACAGAGATGGTAAGGAACCTGTCATCTAAGAAAAAACAGAAAGTTGGGTGCAAGTTTTATAACTAATAAATAACTAGTGGTGATGACTCTGTAAAATCTCAGGTATCATGTTCCTCGTTCATGGCTCAACCCAACAGGCAACTTGCTGGTTGTTTTCGAGGAGTGGGGTGGGGACCCGAACGGGATTTCTCTTGTGAGGAGAGACATAGACAGTGTTTGTGCAGACATTTATGAGTGGCAGCCCACTCTGATAAACTATGAGATGCAGGCCTCAGGTAAAGTCAACAAGCCCCTGCATCCCAAGGCCCACTTATCATGCTCCCCGGGGCAGAAGATCTCCAAGGTTAAGTTTGCTAGCTTTGGGATGCCCCAGGGGGCCTGCGGAAGTTTCCGTGAAGGAAGCTGTCATGCATTCCATTCGTATGATGTCTTCCAAAAGGTATGTTTCATTCTCCCTTGCCTTTTGCCCATTGAAAAATAAGAGAATGGAAAAATAGAAACCTTTCCAATCTTTGGAGGCTAAATATGGAGGAAAAGATGTCCTTCTGAATAGGTCCCAAATGCATCTCTGCTCTGTAAAGAAAACTGAGCAACTTGAAAATGATTATTATCTTAATAAAAGCCTCATGCTCCACTTTCTTCTTGCAGATTTGCGTTGGCCAGAACTCATGCACCGTGCCCGTGACTCCAGAGATATTTGGCGGAGACCCATGCCCAAGCGTAATGAAGAAGCTCTCTGTTGAGGTCATTTGCAGCTAAGAAAACAAACCACGAAATTCCCACTTATTGAAGAGCTAAGGCTTGAGAAAAACCAAGTTCCCTCTTTTACCATCTCGGTAATTTACTAGCTCGAATCCGTTGTCCTTGGAGTCGTGCAGGGTTCAGCATCTACAGAGGTGAAGTTGTACAAAATTACACTAACACAGCACACACTCTTGTCCGCATGAAGCCTCTCACTGATTCTGATGATGGTGGATTATAGATTGGGATATATACAAACAATTATGTATATGTACATAGATATGTTCTAGTCATTCCTTATCGTATGATGAGTTGAGGGATTTGATGTGAACAAAGCACATTGAGACAGCCAACTGGAGTCCATGTGCTCTGTGGGTTTTAGGAAAGCCTCTGATTTCTTAATCATGTTCCCTAAGAATCAAATGTTCGATTTGCTTATGTTGTATTGAAGAATTGCTTCAGATGGTAATCAAATGAAGCCAATTGCTTCATTTATCTAATGGCATTTTCTGTTCATGGAAATGGGACATTTGCAATTTCATATGGAGTGGCAATTGACGGAGAGGAAGTATAGATTCTTCACCTTGGTGAGCACTTGAAAATCAAAAGATTGAGTTATGGTCCATGTTTTCCGCTTAGATCGGTTTATTGGTCCGATTAGGTTTCAAAAACTATGATTGCCATAGTTGTGAACAACAATTAGTGTGGTCTAATACGAGCGTCTCCACTGATAAGAAAAATAAGGTTTTTATCTGCAGCGGAGCCAAAAATACGATTTTTATTTTCTAAAAAAAGAAATCCAAATAAAACTGTGGACGGAGAACACCTTCACTTCTTCGGAGCAATTTCCTAGTCATTTCCCCGAAGTTGCCTTTCCAGCGTGAAAGCATTGATCAGAAGCTCGTTGAGGCCTTTTCTCTCAAACTAGCCGGTTTCACTCGGCTCATCTGCTTGGAAGATTTTTTACCTGTGCCAAGTTTCAATGATCTGCTAGCTTGTTGGAAATCTTTCCATTGGTGATCGCCCCATCTCTGGGAGATATTGTGAGTAAGTGTTTCTTTCTAACCAGTTTCGTAGTATATGGTTCGATCGTAACTTTGGGTTGGTGATTGATGGATACCGTGAAGGAACTATCTGAAGTTCGGCGTTGTGACGCATCCGAGCTTCAGCAGGGCAGTCTGGTTCTTTCAAAGTAAGCAGGAATAGATAGATCTGCCCTGCTAGGTGGAACGGCAATTCCAACAGCACAAGGGGAATGGAATGCTTTTATTTATGTCTTTCCCATGATGCTTTTTGTGCACGAAGCATTCCTGTCTATTATTTTTCCATTAGGTGTCTCAGCCAAGATAGGCTTTCTCCAAATCTGCAGTCTGATCTGGATTCATTCCTTTTGTTTCTTTGTCTGACTATGCAGGTCCAAGTGGAACCTAAACTTATCTAGAAGCTGGACAGTTCTAAGATATTGCAACTGAACCTACCCTCACCATCGGAAAGGGCAAAGTTCGGTACTGCATCCAGCCTGCTTGTGCTGCACTAATGTCCTTCCACGTCTGACATTCCTGCATATATAGTTGTCTCGACGTTTATCCGTAGAAACTACAGGCTTTGGAGGTTGGAGGGCTTCTTGACATTGTAGCTCAGGTAGCGCGTCCTGCTATCATCAGTCAAAGAGTGTGCGCTGAAGGTGAGGCGATCTCTGGCTTTGTTCTTCGTCTCATGCTACTTTTTTGTTTAGTTCTCTATCATGCTACTTACAGACAATCGACGTGCATTTCATAGAAAATCACTTGTACTTCAATTTAACAGTATCATTAAACTACAGATAGAGAGGTTAAGTCACTGGGATGGCTACATCATATATTATTTAACTCGGATAGAATACTTCCATTTCGTTGGGCGGATGACAACATGGTGTGACAGATCATCCTCGAGGGAACAGAGCTAAAGGAAATGAATGTATTAAAATGCTCCTATATACGAATAGTTGCGGAATCTGATGAGATCCTTGTTGCCATGCTCTGACTCTGTTTAAATGGTTTTTTAGGTGAGGGGAGGTCTGGCCAGTCAATGATGGAGGGGGATGGAACAAGGATGACCCGGGACTAAAGTAGCAGCGGAATCGTTATCATTGTTTGTTCATCCATTTCGCCGGAGAATGCTGCTCCAAAGTAACCTGGAACTATCCAAAGTCAATCAATTCTGAGATTATGGAGATCCAGCGGACCCTTTTTTAATGTAAGCAGCAGGGACCTAATGGTAATCCTGTTATCCTATTGGAATAGTAGCTGAGTCGCTCGTGAATGCGCATAAAGCTGTGTATTGCAGCCGACTATGCGCATAATTAAAAGCTGCAATGGAGCATGTTGTTGGAGTTGTGATATGTATATGTTTTCTGCAGATATTTCTAAGCCCTTGGGATAAGAAAAATTAGCAAGGCCTTTCCCACATTACAGCTGTGCCATTGCCAGTCTGCATTCTTCACTAGTAGACCAGTGAGTGAAGGTAAAAGGTTTCTGACTTGAAATGATCTTTTCTTGCCAATTTTCATTTTGTTTCCCGTAGTTTTGGTCATGCATGCGATGATTAGATTCATAGGATATGTTCCGCTTATGAGTTATGGAACATTACATGGTGTCACTGAACACAAGATCTTTGTTTCTGGTTTTACAGTTGCCTGAGGGTTAGTAGCTGGCATGGATAGGCCAAAGGGGGGTAAGCCACCGGATAAGTTCTGGGAAAAAGTTGACAAAGTCATATCGAATGAAGGTGAAGGACCTCGATGGAAGTGTAGGTTCTGCGACGGGAAATTTTCCGGGGGAGCTTCCAGGATAAAGGCGCATTTGGGTAAGGTTGAAGGCAAAGGAATTAAAGTTTGTGGAGGTAGAGTTGATGAAGCTACGGTGAAAGAAGCTGGGGAGGCTCTCGAAGCGTGGGAATCAAATAGAAAGAGTCCAAAGAGGAGAAGGATAGAAAATGGAACCGATACAGCTCAAGTTAACCCACAGTCGGTTGGCCAAAGCACCCCAAATGCACCACCGCAGGGGAGTCTGTATGCCATCCAGACAACAGGCCCACCTTGGCAATTTGCGCAAGACGACAGCTCTCATTTGTGCAGGAGTCTTAGGGAATCTGATATCAGAGCATTAGAAGATTTCTTGGATGAAACAGAGGTGGAAGGTCCATCAAATGCTCAAGGGGACATCAATAACCGAAATAATATGCCATGCCCAGGCTTTGAGACTAGAGAAGCTGACTGATCGGGTTCGCATCAGCACGACACTCTCCCACCACCACACATGCGGCCTGTGTTGGAGGATCATTGTAGTTCGATGGTACATGACCTGCAAGATGAAAATGCAAATGCACCATCATGCGATATCCAATCCTTGCAACCAGATATTTCTGTTCGGCTACCCATTAACGCTCGACCATCTCTTGCTGAAGGCACCCTCAATGTACCACTGCAGGGGACGACAGAGGCTAATATCTCTGAAGACAACCCAGTGCAAGATAAGCCCGATGACAACATTGTGCTCGAGCAACCCAATCATTTTGATCCGACACAAACTGATCCAGATCCCAACACTGAAGCCAATGAGGACATTGATTCTTCTGCGCTGAACTTGGTTGCACAGCGTGGGATGTTAGCGCCCAAATTAGTGGGTCGAGACCAGATTGTGGATGAGCTCTGGGGTTACTTAACAACAAATGATATATTACGCATCGGAGTCTATGGGATGGGCGGAGTGGGGAAAACCACAACCATGAAACACCTCTATAATAAAGTGCATGGCAGTGCTGCCTTTGAGAATGTATTCTGGGTCACGGTGTCAAAAGACTGCAGTATCCCCGAGCTTCAAAATAAGATTGCCAAAGCCATCGAGGTTCCTGACCTCTTCAAGGATGTTGACGAAGGGATGAGGCCAACATTGTTGTTCAACCATTTGAGCGAGAAAAAGAAGTGTCTAGTTATTTTAGATGATATGTGGCACCATTATGAGCTTGTAGACGTTGGTATTCCAGTCAAGAGATGGTGTTCGGCTGGTCCTAACAACGCGAGATCTTGGTGTTTGCAAAAAGATGTTGTGTCAAGCGGAAGTTGGACTTCGACCTTTATCTGATGAAGAAGCATGGGCATTGTTTGTACAGACACTTGATGGTCCTGATCTACCTCCTAGTCAGAAACATGTTGCTGAGGATATTGTTAAGGAGTGCAAAGGCTTGCCGTTAGCTATTGTTGTTATGGCGGGAAGCATGAGGGGAGAGGTCGAGGATCATGTGTGGGAAGCCACGCTGGAAAATTTAAAACAACCAGGAGTTCTGCAACAGAGTATGAAAGAGGATGTTTTTCCGATTCTGGTGCAGAGTTACAACCGCCTGGAGGAGAAGAAGCAGCGATGTTTTTCACTGTGTGCTCTATATCCCGAAGATTGGTCAATCCCTAGACCAGAACTGATAGAACTTTGTATTGATGAGGGGGTGATTCGGGAGGATAGGAGGCGGAAGATGTATAACGAAGGGCACAGATTATTAGATGAACTTGAAAAGGCGTGCCTCTTGGAGGCATGTGGTTTTGGCAGTAGCAAAGCAGTTAGGATGCATGATGTGATTCGGGATATGGCACTGCACATCATGAACGCGAACAGCGCCCCATGGATGGTGAAAGGCTTGGGTTTGGAAGATGTGCTGGATGATTCTGAATGGTTGCCTAATCTTCAGAAGGTCTCTTTGATGACGAATGACATAGAAGCAATTCCACCCTCTATATCACCAAACTGTCCTCAACTCGCAACTCTGTTGTTGAGTGACTGTAGGAGATTGCATGAAATCTCAGAACAATTCTTTCAGCGGATGCAGGGTTTGAAGGTTATTGCTTTGAGTAAGACTAGCATCACAAAAGTGCCAAAATCTGTCGGGACCTTGGAAAAGTTGAACGCACTTATACTCAACGGGTGCTCTCAATTATCTTGTATTTCATTCTTGGCGAAGTTGACCTCGTTGAGGAAGTTGGACCTCCGAGGGTGTACGAATATTAATGAAGTACCAGATGGTTTGGGGATGTTGGTTAATCTTACATATCTCCGCTTATCTGGCACGGGAATTAAGAGGATTCCAGATGGAGTAGTCTGTAAGTTAAAGAAGCTACAGCACCTTGAAGCGGATTATATTGCAGCGAGGGCAGAAGAAGTTGTAAAATTGAGGAAGTTGGAGGTACTCCGATGTCGTTTTGAAAACGTGAATGAGCTGAATGAGTACACACTGCATGCGACAACTCTAGAGTCATACATTCTCTTAATAGGAGATCGTACAAATGACTCTGCACTGTACGACTTTTGGCATGGTTTATTTCCATCTGATTCAGGACTTTCTAATTGTGGCAAAGTTATTTTTATGAATGTAGTGAGTGATATAAGAGAAACTTGTCTTCTGCCGAGAGACGTGGAGGCATTGGGGATTAGAGAGTGTGGGAGGATGTGGAATATATCCAGATTTATGGGACTTGAAGAAGTGGGTGGGAGTGGGGGACAGCCAGAAGAGCCAGAGGGACAGCTGGAGGAACGAACTTCTCCACCACCACCAGGAGACCACTTCCCCAGTCTCAAGGAGCTAGAGATTTTATACTGTCCAAATCTGAAGCGTCTGCTGGTGCCCAGACATAGCTGCAGTTCGTACCTTACGCAACTAGAAATGCTCAAAATACGCGGCTGTCACGAGCTGGAGAGTATGACAGTCAAAGAAGAATCACTGACATCATCAACATCACCACTGCCACCCGACGCTTTCTCCCAACTCCAATCAATTACCATTTCAAGTTGTGCAAAGATGAAGAGGGTGCTAACTCTTGAGTTATTCATGCTCCTCCCCAACCTCCAGACTATCATTGTTGATTATTGCGAAGAGATGAAGGAGGTTATAGGCGGCCAAGAATTAGACCACGGAGCCACCAGCAGCTCGTTCTTGTCCCCCATGCCAGCAGCATCTCCTGGCGATCAATTAAGTACAAGAAAGCTGACCTTGGTGTTGGACTACCTTGAGGAGCTGGAGAGTATATGCAGGTGGACCGGACTTCGGGATCTCATACATGTCATTGTGATAAGTAGATGTCCAAAGCTGAAGAGGATTGAAATGCTAGATGATGCTTCTCCTCCCCCTTCTCTTAAGGAGATAGTACTATCAGAAGATGTGGACAGAGGAAAACGATGGTGGGAATCTCTGGAGTGGGTCCATCCTGAGGCCAAGACTGCCCTTGAACCCTATGTGTTTGTTGATACGCTAGACAGAGGAAGAATTCCTTTACGAGAATGCCCGTCGTAAGTCACCTTGATTATTTCCGGACTTCTGTGTTTGTGGAAACTATACTATTAATCTAAAACACACTTTTTTTTTTTCTCTTTTTCTTTTTTTGCAGGGAGGTGGATTCATCCGAGGTGGATTCATCCGAGGTGGATTCACCTGAGGTGGATTCATCCGAGGGGGAACAATGAGTAGCATTGGATTGCACCATGAGATTCCTTATTAAGGTAATTAAAGTCCTCTAGTGTTCTAACCCCTCCATCATCCATCTTTTCTGTAATTCTCCTGTCATTCCCACACTTTGATGTGATGATTTTCTTGTTGGGGGATAATCTCATCAGTCATCTGATGCTTTGTTTTATATACCAAGCGCAAGCAGAAATGCCAATATTCTTGTATGCCATTACACCATTGATTAGTGTGTTTGAAGTGCACAAATATGCCGATGCATGTATATACGTTTATGATGAATAGAGCACTGAACCACATTTTATGCAGTTCTCCTGCTCATATTTGGCCTGGAACCTTAGGCATCACCACCCTGAAGTCATTCACTTGTGGAAAATTTTGAGCACTGTCATGGTTTATGCGGATCTAAGCTAATTCATTATGTTTTGTTTGCAAAGCCTCTCTAACCAAAATCTGAAATTTTGAAACCTGATTCTTCAGCTTGCTGCTGCTGCGGGAGATTGCGGGATTGTGGATAGCTTAAATGACGGGGAAGTCGGAGATAGAGAACTGCTGCTTCTGTGATTGTTGCTAAGGAGATTCTGAAACATTTGCTCTTTGAATTATCAACATTTGCTATGAAGAACTTCTATAATATTTGTGTCTGCCTGCTTTGCTAAATATTCTTCAGATATTAGAAAATCAACTATCGGTGAATGTCGAATGTGTCATTTTGTGGATGCGGTGAATTCTGCTGAATAAATTTATTGTTCTTATAGTTCTCCTGTGTTTTAGGAATGTAATTTCACCGAACTGAGGAGATGCATATGCTGGTAACTTGGTAGGTTAGTCAATATGTTGATGCGAAGAGAACCGAGTTCCACCACATCTGCTCAGCCACCCTCATGTTACTGGTCTTTGAATCAGTTTCGCCGTTTCCATTCAATATTACTTCCACGTCTTCCGAAAACATATTTCACTTTACCAAGAGTGTGTAAATACAGATAACTTGAGGAGAAGAAGATTAATTTGTAAATATGAAAAACCCTTAGGGTGCACAAATCTACCTAAAGAATTAGTGTCGTTGAAATATCGAACATATGCAGCATAACTTTGCCCCTCGCAAGCGGTGTCTTCCGGAGACTTGGCCTTCGCAAATAGCATGTCACGCTTCACGAATCCCACATCGGTTGTGCAAGGGAGAGAACTGAAATTTATATGTAAGGCTGAATGATCTTATAAGCAGCTAACACTTTAAAGTGGTAGGCCCAGCGAAAACATTACTTATGATATCAGAAGCCGACCCTAGCCCACGACCATGCGGGATTGAGGATAGGCTGAGGGCTACTAACGAGCCCAACTCTGTGGGAGGTATGTATTGAACCCCGGCCCGAGAGCCCAGCGAGGATGCTAGGGCTAGAAGGGGGGAGTTTTCTAGTACTTGATGACTGTATTGGCAAAAGAAAATCCTAAAGAATTTATTCCTTTTTACCCCAATCTGTTATTGTGAATAGTGAATTGGTAAAGCAATTGGTGAAGAAGCTATTGTTCCCTTCTCCTTCGTGGAAGGAGTCCCTCCATTAGATGAAAGCATAATCCATAAAATAACTTTATAAGGATTTGCTTTGATGGCAAATTGAATTCTCAGACTTTATTTATACTTACAATAGCAAGATTTTAAATTTATTGGGAACGCTTCGCGTCCAATTCAAATCAATGCTCGAACGGAATAGTTTATATCTAGTTTAATGATCACCCATGATTGTGAAAAAAGTCAAAACTCATACCGAATTTTTTTGTTTCACCTTCTTATTATTCACTAGATTAATTTCTCTTTTTAACTGAAAATGACTCAAACAATTCTCCAAGAAAGAAAACGAAAATGATTAGGGTTTACCGATGGGTAGAAAACTTGGCTAATACTCGAAAAGATCTTCATTAGAAAGAAGCTTCGAAGTTCACAGGAGTCAGTGTGATGTCGGGAAACAAAGCATATGATGTTCCAAAACCGTGGCTTTGCCCCACCATTAAAGCACGCAACGAAAAGTACAAAAACCCTCTTAAGAGCTTCTATCTGTTGAATGACGCGTTTCAATGGCGGCTAATTGCTCTCCTTCCACCATTAATGCCACAAAGCACTGAGAAAGGATCCTACTTGATGACTCTGTTTCTTCCCATTCACTGATAACAATCCATCTGCTGCTTCAAGTTTGAGCTGTACAGCTGCCCCGAGTTACGGTACGGGCCTCCATGCTCTCCATCCTCTTCTTCTCCACCTTCTTCCTCACTCTCTCCCTCCTCTTCCTCTCCTTCTCTCTCTACACCAACAAGCTCCGCAGCCCCCGCCCCGAGTCCAATCCCGACACAGCAGCATGCAAAGACGACAGCATCAGCCCACCAGCTCCAGAACTGTCATTAGCGGAATCCGAGGGCCTGTCCGGCCAGCCGGACCGGGATTCGGACCCGGCTCAGGGCCAGGGCCCCAAAAGGAAGAAGAAGAAGAGTAAGAGGCCGGACTTGGATAAGGAAGAAGAGCAGAGTATTGGTGGGGGCGATGAGAAGAAGGTGGTGGGATCCGGGTTGAGTGCTGATTTGGGTTCCCGGGACAAGCCCGAGCTGATTTGCCTGTACCCTTTTACCTCCTCGGGCAGTGCCACTCAGAGGAGGATCAAACAGCAGTACGATGAGCTCGTGAAGTCCCACGATTCCAAGGGGCTGGCACTTGCTCAGGTCGGTTCCCTTTCTTGAACTTTGTCAACTGATTCTTCTTCCACGACAGGGTAGAGCTTGATTTTGTTTCCACTTAGTGTAATTTGTTTATAATGTTGTGATATGAGAGGATGCGAAGCAGATGCCGTTGAAGGGTGATGAGATTGCTTCTGCAATTGGCCTTCATTCATGTTCCCATCTTTCATGTCTGCCGAAATGTGGAAATTATGAATCTTTTTGTCTGCAAAAGATGGTTTTTCTGCTGGCATTTTGAAGAATCAGGTTGTGTCTTCTTGTGATAGATGGTACTGTTACTTGCGTACAGGAGTTACTTCCATTTTCATTGTCTGATGTTCTCCAACTATGTCAAAGATTGCAGATTTTTTGCATGCAAAAAGATGGATGTTTCATTGAATTGCTTTGGCTTGTGTTTACTTTAATCTCCAAAGATGTTTGAAGACCTGTGGTGGGTACCCAGTGTTCTTGAAAAGGCCAGTTTATCGATCATTTCAATAGTAGAAAGGCTTTCCCATCTTGAAAATGAAAGGAAAAAAATATGAGGTCTGAATTGGCATTTTGGGGGAGTTCATATGGTATCTTGCGATCTCTGAAGATTTTTGAGGATGGTTTTTGAGGAAACTGGAATCAGCTTCTTCGTCCTTTGAAGTGGAATTATTCTGTGTAGTGTGTAAATTAGTAAAATTGCTTGATGAAGAAGGGAAAGAAAAAAAAGGAACTAAACAGAATGTGGATATAGTTTTTTTAAACACATGAGCATTAACATATTCCTTGTAATTGTGTATAAGGAGCTGTGCATCTACTCCAAAACCTTCGTCAGGACTATATAGAATACAGCATAGGTGTTTCTTATGTGTACTGATGAGTTTCTTCTCTTGGAGATGGAGGCCTATTGCTAGCTTTAACCACAGATCATCTTACCTATCATTTTCATTGCTTGATAGGGAACATTTCATCATCATTTTTTTGGTCATCTCGAAAAGTTATGCATTGCCATCATTCTGCAGGTTGACGAGTTTGCTAAATGCTTGGTGGAGGCTAGAAATGAGTTACAGCACAAGTAAGTTTTACTCCGTATTTCGGAATTAGGAATGACAGACTCAGGAATGTGTTTTCTGATTGGTGTTTCCTGGAATGTGGAGTGTTTCTTGGAACAGCTGTTTGTGTTCATAACACACAAGGAATCAAGAAGTTGTAATTTGTTCTTAACCCTCACTGTCCTCTGCAGTTCTGTGGTCATTCACCGCAAATTCCCAATAGCTAAGGCTCTTCTTTTCAAGGCGGATAAGTCCTCCTTTGACCAAGTTCGTCAGCAGGTCTCTGCTCTGGAACCTAAAATTTGGGTTTCCCGGTTCCGTTGAAGTAGTTTAGTGTCCTACGAATATAGGAACTGATGCCTTGGTGTCTCAGATATACAAGCTTGAGTTAGAACAGAAGAGGCTTGAGGAAGATGCTTTTGCTTATAATTGGCTCCAGCAGCAGCTCAAAATCTCACCCGCTTATAAGAAGGTATTGATTGTTGCCCTTTTTGTTTTTTTTTTTCCCTCATATCAAATTGTAGAGGGAGTGGAAGATGAAGTTTGGTGCCCAAATGAAATAATAAATGAATAAATAAATACATACATTTAAAAAAATAAGAATTTTTTTTAAAAATACAGGAAAATCTAGTGCAAGGAACTCTGGTGTATCTGCAGAAATATAATTTCATCCCCAAGCTTTTCAGATTTCATTTGGAAACAAATTTTCTTTGGAAAATATTTTTAAGACATCTTTTTGGGGAAGGGTTCATGGAGAAGGTTCTTTCTCCATATTTCACTGCATTATGATGCACTTCCTTTTGCTGCAAAAAACACGGAAAAGTAAGGAGAATGTTCTGCGTTGCTAGTTTTCGGTAATGTTTATCGGATTCCGTGTGAAGCAATATTCTACTTCTTACCAGTTAGAAAGCATTTCTTACTCTTGTCTATTTGTTTAGATTCTTGAGATCAGTGCCAGCAGGGAGTTGAAGGCCAAGTCGGGCGAGCTAGTGGAATCTAAAGATGCAGATCTTCCTGAGATTTTGTTTGAAGAGTTTTTAGCTCAAGAGAAGAAAGATTCTTTTTGGTTAGTGTCTCTCTACTGAAAATATACTTGCATTCTCTTGCAGGTCACCAGTGAACATTATGAATTTACTTTCAACAGTTATGTTTTCTAATGAAGTATTTTTAAGAGACTGCTCCTTGAAATTGTTTTCACAAACTGCTGGTAAATACCATTCTGTTGTTTTTTCTTAATTGGCCTAAATAGTGGTAAGTGTTTTCTGGTTACGACTTTGAGGAATGACTTTGAAAAGAAAAATCTGGAGAAAGCCTTTTCACTTTGGTGCTGCACTTCCTCTCTTGCAGGCAGAAACTCGGGAAATCAAGATCATGCACAGGCTGAGGATGATGTAGATGTCGGGTCACCTGGGTACAACCCTCAGCGACTTCTAGTGCCTATATACTGCAAACCCTCGCAGCACTGAAGAGATCTCTCTCCCCTCTGCCTTTTGCTTTGAGCCTCTTCCCCAAGACGAACAGACACAAAGCCCGTGGACCTTTGACCAATCAGCTCGACCCTCTTCGAGACGAAAGTACAAACTTCAAGATGACACAGATGATGGAGAAACTATGATCTTTGCCTCCTTATTGAGTTGATCTTTGATAAGAAAAAGTTGAAGGCTTGATAGAATATTGATGGTGCGGTGCGCATGGCCTCAAACGAGAATTTTCGGTTGCTTCTATGTATGCTTGAGTTTGGCTGGTCTATAATTTGTCATTTTGTCTTTGCTTCTGTTTTCATTGTATTTACTCCATGTGAGGTTATAATATCCAACTGAAAGAGGAAAGAGGAGGAGGAAAGAGGGAATATATTGTTGCCTCTTTCTCTGGGGGGTTTTCTTCTTATGTTCCAATGATGGTTCTGAAAAGGGCTGATTTTGTAATGTGGAATGTGGTTCTGATGTTATTGGGTTTCTGGGTCTTTACGGTCAGAGCCTCTGTGAGCTATGATTCGAGAGCCATCACCATTAATGGGCACGGGAAAATTCTCATCTCTGGGTCCATTCACTGCCCCAGAAGCACCCCTGAGGTACAAACATATGTTCTCCCAGAAATGTACTTCCTTTTCCCGATCTTTTTTTTTTCTTTGTTCTTTTTCTTTTGTCATGCAATGTGTTATTACCCAGATGGGGCTGTCTTGATGTTGATTCCATGTTTTGCTTCCAGTATAATTTTTGAGCAGGTGGCTTCATCAGAAGACATGTCTAACTACTTTTCTCGTTCTTCTTGGAAAAAAATCTGCATCTGAGTCCAATATTTGTATCTACATGGCTTCAACATGGAAGAACAAAGTAAAAAGATTCCAGCAAATAGCTCCATTTGCTGCAATAACTCCCTTTTCTTTTATATTGTGTTTCATACTGTTCTCTTTTTTCATTTCTTTTTGGTTATGTGAGAACAGAGGTTTTAAAACTGAAAGTTTTCCTTTTTGTAGCAATATAGTTGTTCTTGGTTTTTGATGGAATGAGCTCATTTCTTCACTCAATTGTAGTTAATTTCTGGTAAAAAATTAAAAATTATTTTATTTTAATTAATCCTAGTTTTATTTTGGGCAGATGTGGCCAGATATCACTCAGAAGGCAAATGAAGGTGGCATAGATGTGACTCAGATTTATGTCTTCTGGAATGGGCATGAACCTTCACCTGGCAAAGTAAAAACTAAATCGAAAGAAACGTAAAAGCTCTTCATTCTATTGGAGCTTTAGAAAGATTCACTTGCCTATTTTGGTGCAGTACAATTTTGAGGATAATTGTGATCTGGTAAGATTTGTTATGCTGGATAAACAAACAGGCTGTATGTCCATCTCAGGATTGGCCCTTATGTCTGTGCTGAGTGGAATTTTGAGTAAATATTTGACCTTACTCGACGACTCTTAAGGGCTTCTATCTGTTGAATGATGCGTTTCTATGGCGGCTAATAGCTCTCCTTCCACCATTAATTCCACAAAGCACTGAGAAAGGACCTTACTTGATGACTGGACCTTACTTGATGACTCATTCACTGATAATAATCCATCTGCTGCTTGAAGTTTGAGCAGCACAGCCGCACCGAGTTACAGTACAGGCCCCCATGCTCTCCATCCTCTTCTTCTCCACCTTCTTCCTCACTCTTCTCCCTCCTCTCTCTCCTCTTCCTCTCCTTTTCTCTCTACACCAACAAGCTCCGCAGCCCCTGCCCCGAGTCCAATCCCGACACAGCAGCACGCAAAGACGACAGCATCAGCCCACCAGCCCCAGAACTGTCATTAGTGGCCGGACCGGGATTCGGACCCGGCTCAGGGCCAGGGCCCCAAAAGGAAGAAGAAGAGGGAAGAAGAAGAGGGCGAGGAAGAGCAACAAGCCGGACTTGGATAAGAAAGAAGAGCAGAGTACTGGTGGGGGCGATGAGAAGAAGGTGGTGGGATCCTGGTTGAGTGCTGATGTCGAGGGGTAGAAAGAGGAATGAGGCCAAATTGTAATAAAAAGAAAGTGAGGGACGTAAATGGAAGAAAATAGAAAAGGAGGGTATAATTCGTAATTGCTGACACAATTAGTTACAAAGAAGCAGGGAACGCATGAACCAGTAATTCCTGATATAAAAGGGACACTGATGTAATAATTCGGACATTATCTAGATGAATGAAGTAATTACCTCTCTGATGGCTTCCCTCTATCTCTGAATTTCTTCTTCTCTCGATTTCTTCTTCTTCTCCTCTTCTCTGTTGTCGTTACCGTGAATCCAGTTCATCACAAGTGGTATCAGAGAATCTCCTGGCACCTATGGGGACTGGAACACGCGCACAAGAAGTCAGTACGATGGCCACAGCCTTGGAGGAACAAGATAAAGCAATCATCGAGCTCAAGAGCAGCACAAGCAACACAAACAACAGGATCAACCAACTGACTGAGATGATCAGCGGGCTAGCACTGCAACAGAGTCGACTGATGCAGCATCTGCAAGTTGGTGAGTCGAAATCCATCTCTCATCAACTTGGGGGATCTGAGGTAGGGCATTACTCTACTACCACTAGGATTGGTAAACTTGAATTCCCTAGATTTTGTGGTGATGGGGTTAGAGAATGGTTATATCGGTGTGAGCAGTTTTTTGAAGTGGATGAAACTCCGAAAAATATCAAATTAAAGCTAGTTGTGATTCATCTGGAGGGAAGAGCCTTGCAATGGCATCAGGCTTATGTAAGATCATGGGGAATAGAAGGGAAAACTGTAAACTGGAATGAATATGTGGCTGCAATAGTGGCACGATTCGGTGACTCTGGGTATGATGATCCGATGGCAGATTTAAAGAATTTGAGGCAAGTAGGGTTTGTACAGGATTACATGACTGAGTTTGATGCCCTGTTGAATAAGGTAACAATTACTGAGGCAGATGCCCTCAGCCATTTTCTGGGAGGACTAAAGACTGAAATTCAATTACCTATTCGTATGTTCCACCCTGTTACAATGACCCAAGCCTATTCTATAGCCAAACTACAAGAGTCTACCTACATAGCCCTCCATAAACCTGGTTCATCTATCCCTAAACTACACAATATCTTTTCCAGTAACAGCTATACTTCCTCCCAGAATACACTACCCAATACACCTAAAAACAACCCTATAACCACCCACAAAAACATCCCGACAACAAGTTACAAGGGTACAGGCAATGGGTTACTGCCTTTGCCAACCCTTACCCACCCAAGAAATACACCAAACATACATAACCGACCCCACAAAACCCTTACCCAGAAGGAGATGGATGAAAAAAGGGCTAAGAATCTTTGTTTTTGGTGTGATGAAAGGTTCGTACCTGGGCACAAATGCTCGAGGAGGCAAGCCTTCCTCGTTGAGGTAGAGGCAGTGGAAGAAGGGCAAGAGGAAGTAACGAAGGAAGAGTTGGAGGAGATACCATCACCACAGATATCCTTACATGCTCTCTTGGGTACTAGAAGCTGTCAAACCATGAGGATAGTAGGAATAATGGGCAAACGTTTATTGCACATTCTGGTGGATTCAGGGAGCACGCATAATTTCTTAAATGAAGAAGTGGGAAAGAAGTTGGGCTGCCAAACAGAATTAATGTCTGCTGTTAGGGTGGCTGTAGCCAATGGGAATGAATTGAAGTGTGAAAGAGTGTGCAAGAAGTTCAGGTGGAGAATGCAAGGCAAGGAATACGTGGATGACATGTTGTTATTGCCACTGGAAAGCTATGACATGGTCTTAGGAGTACAATGGTTGGCTACCTTGGGAGATATACTGTGGAATTTCAGAGAACTACAAATGAAGTTTGTGGTAGATGGCAAGGAGATTGTTTTGCAGGGAAAGAACTCGGAAGAGCTAAAGACTATCAGAGAAGAACAAATGGAGAAATTGCTTCAAAAGAAGGACCAACTGGCTACGGTGCAGCTTTGCACTCTGGAGCTGGCTTGCACCAGTAAGGTGCAATTGAGCAGCAGCGAAGGTAATCAGGAGTCACTAGACCTGAAACCTCTACTAAGGGAGTTTGAAGATGTTTTTAGAGAGCCTAAGGGCTTACCTCCCAAAAGATTACAGGATCATAGGATTCCATTGAAGGAAGGGGCACAGCTTGTAAACATCAGACCCTACCGATATCCTACATTACAGAAAGATGTTATTGAGAAGATGACTAGGGAAATGATGGAGACAGGTATCATTCAGCCTAGCCACAGCCCCTTCTCATCTCCAGTGGTATTAGTGAAGAAAAAGGACAGCTCGTGGAGAATGTGTGTAGACTACAAGAGCCTTAATAGCCTGACCATCAAGGACAAATTTCCTATCCCCCTAGTAGAAGAATTACTTGATGAGCTACATGGGTCGACCATTTTCTCGAAGATTGACCTGAGATCAGGCTACCATCAAATCAGGATGCATGAGGGGGATGTGCATAAAACAACTTTCAGGACTCACGAAGGTCACTACGAGTTCCTAGTGATGCCCTTCGGGCTCACCAATGCACCCTCTACATTTCAGGGGTTGATGAATGAGGTGTTCAGACCCCACCTCAGGAAGTTTGTGTTGGTATTCTTTGATGACATCTTGGTCTTCAGCCAGGATTGGCACAGACACAGGGAACATTTAAGGAAGGTCTTCGTTTTACTCAGGGAAAACACTCTATTTGCCAAGCTATCCAAATGCAATTTCGGAGAAGATAAGGTGGAATACTTAGGGCATTATGTGTCAGCTGCAGGGGTGTTGACAGACCCTAAGAAGCTTAAGGCAGTACAAGAGTGGCCTGTACCTATGACTGTGAAGCAGCTGAGGGGGTTCTTGGGCCTTACTGGTTATAACAGGAGATTTGTAAGGAATTATGGAAGTATCAGCAAGCCTCTCACTGAACTCCTTAAGAAAGATTCTTTTCTGTGGAGTGAAGTGGCACAGGAAGCCTTTGATGGACTCAAACAAGCTATGATAACCACCCCGGTGCTAGCACTACTGGACTTTTCAAGGGAATTTGTGGTAGAGACAGACGCTTCAGGGGTAGGGATTGGGGCTGTCCTGCAGCAAGGAGGGCACCCACTAGCCTATATCAGTAAGGTACTTGCTCCTAGACATCAAGCACTATCAGTATACGAAAGAGAACTATTTGCCATACTCTATGCAGTTAAGAAGTGGAATCACTACTTTATGGGGAGGCACTTTATCATCAAGACTGATCATCAGAGTCTGAAATACCTATTAGAGTAGAGGCTCAACACCCCCTACAACACACCTGGTTAGCCAAATTGTTGGGCTATGACTACGAGATAGGGTACAAAAAGGGTAAAGAGAACGTGGTGGCTGATGCTCTCTCACGCATATCAGGTCAGGAACTTCATTGTATGGCACTATTTGTGGTGTCTACTAATTTCTTTGACAGGATTCAAGCAAGTTGGAGCACAGATCTTAAGACGCGACAACTCCTATCTGAATTAAAGGAGAATCCCGAATTACACCCAAAGTTCACCTGGAATGGTGAACAACTGAGGAGGAAGGGAAAGATAGTGGTGGGTAACGACTCTTCATTACAGCAGGACATCATGGCAGCCTATCATTCGAGTTCAGTTGGGGGACATTCCGGAGCTCAAGCTACGACCAAAAGGATTGCCAGCCTACTGTATTGGAAATGAATGTGGAGGCAGGTTAGACAGTTCGTGAGGGAATGCAAGGTCTGTCAACAAAACAAGGCTGAACATTTGGCATATCCGGGACTTCTCCAACCATTACCTATGCCTAGATCAGTCTTTACTGACATTACTATGGATTTCATCGAGGGGCTCCCTAAGTCTAGAGGGAAGGAGGTAGTTTTTGTGGTGGTTGATAGATGCACTAAATATGCACACTTCATGGCACTCCCTCACCCCTATTCAGCAGCCTCAGTGGCTCAAGAATTCCTAGACAATGTCTTTAAATTACATGGAATGCCAGAGACTATTGTGAGTGACAGGAATCCGGTATTCCTAAGCAAGTTCTGGCAAGATTTGTTCAAACTACAGGGGGTGGAGCTACTGGCGTCCACTGCCTACCATCCATAGACCGATGGGCAATCGGAGGCAGTCAATATATGCCTCGAAACCTATCTGAGGTGTATGACTGGAGACAAACCTACTAAGTGGGCTCAGTGGATATCTCTAGCAGAATGGTGGTATAACACCACTTATCACAACTCTACAGGAAGGACCCCTTTTGAAGCACTGTATGGGTTCCAACCTCCAATAAACATGCCCTATCTACCTCACGATTCAACAGTTGCAGCTGTGGATTCATATATGACAGACAGGGAGGGTATGATCAAAACCCTTAAGTATCACTTGAAGAGAGCACAAGACAGGATGAAGACGCAAGCAGACAAGAAAAGGACAGAAAGGGAGTTCGCCATAGGAGACTGGGTTTATCTAAAGCTACAACCCTACAGACAAGGGACCGTGGCCAACAGGCCATCTGATAAGCTTTCTCCTAGGTTTTTCGGTCCCTTCCAGGTTATAGACAGGATCGGAAAGGTGGCCTATAGACTCAAGCTACCAACTTCAGCACAAATCCACCCAGTTTTCCATGTCTCTCAGCTAAAGAAGGCAATCGGGTCTACTAATTGCTCAATAGAGCTACCGACGCCGGACAATGTCTCAGGAGACGCAAACAAAAAACCCTCTGCGATATTAGAACGCAGGATGGTCAGGAAGGGAAATAAGGCAGCGGCCCAGGTGCTAGTGCATTGGACCAACACCTCGCCAGCCGAGGCGACCTGGGAGTACGCCGATGAACTACGGTGGCGATTTCCCCAGTTTGACCTTGAGGGCAAGGGTTCTGAAGGGGAGGGGAATGTCGTGGGGTAGAAAGAGGAATGGGGCCAAATTGTAATAAAAAGAAAGTGAGGGACGTAAATGGAAGAAAATAGAAAAGGAGGGTATAATTCGTAATTGCTGGCACAGTTAGTTACAAAGAAGCAGGGAACGTATGAACCAGTGATTCCTGATATAAAAGGGACACTGATGTAATAATTCGGACATTATCTAGATGAATGAAGTAATTACCTCTCTGATGACTTCCCTCTATCTCTGAATTTCTTCTTCTCTCGATTTCTTCTTCTTCTCCTCTTTTCTGTTGTCGTTACTGTGAATCCAGTTCATCACAGCTGATTTGGATTTCCGGGACGAGCCCGATCAAACAGCAGTACGATGAGCCGTCAAGTTCCACGATTCCAAGGGGCTGACACTTGCTAGGTCAATGCCCTTTCTTGAACTTTGTCACCAGATTCTTCTTCCACAACAGGGTAGAACCTGACAATTATTGCCATTTGTCCTTTATAGGCCTTACTTTTCACACTTTGATTTTACTCTTCCTATATTTGAAACGAATTGGTTTTACAAACGAATCTGTCTATTTACATATAGAAGAGGAGAAAAGGAAGTTGGTTGTGGTTGCATACGTCGGTAGAGGGATCATCCATCAGCAAGTGATCGCTCCTCCATCATCTAATTAACATGAGTTTAGGTTATTATGCGGTTCACATGCTTAATTATTGCATATTAATTCTTCTTATTCTTTGCTTTTGCTTTTGAGATGTGAATTCAATTGACTTATATCAATCAATTATCAATATTCTAAATTAAATTAGTCAGACTATCATTTTCTTTTAATGTGTTGTGATGATGTTAGTCCACTAAGTTTCTTAGTAAAACCTTTCCATAGTTCTCTGATCATGAGTTAATTATCATATCCTCATTGCATACAATGCAACACCCACTATCCATTTGCCACCAGATAAGTGAGTCACTGGACACAAAAGCTTATGGATAAATGTACAACCAACTTATCCTTTCAATTATCATCAATCAATATAAAAAATTAGTTTCTGTTAGGTATATCAGAAAGTTATTATTTTTATATATATCTCAAAAAGGGTGTATTAGATATAATCATGTGTATATCAATCACATTTTCTTTACAACAAGTGAAAAATTAAATGCCTTAGGAAAAGCTAGCTAGCTAGCTACAAACGTATGTAGTAAAAACAATTTCAGGTTTCCATCAGTTTATCCAATGTTCGTGCAGTTGTCTTGTAATAATTACGGAATTATTATTTAGAATCAATTAGATGGATCCTGTCTTTCAGAATCCAACATGCTGACAATTGTTGTTCGGCCTCATTTCCTTGAATTTCAATGTAAGACAAGCACATTAGTGTTGCGAAGGTCACCATATGTTACAAAGATTTACTTGTTCCTAAGTTAAAAAATATATATATATATAAAGAAAATTAACTTATACATTTTTAAGCCAATGAGAAAACTGCCAAAGAATCATGGTGATTTGAAAACAACATATTAATCAATTAATTATTTAATTAAATCAATATAGATCGATTTCAATTGGTTCGACGCTTATTCCCCTTAAATAAGATCTTGAATTCGAGTATTGAATAGAGAAAATTCATGATTGAAGAGCTTTGTTTTGAATTGAGTCAATCGAAATATATTAAGTTTTCGGATATTAAGATGCATATCGAAAAAATTAATTAATTAATTAATTAGGAGGAAAATAAGGATCACAACTTCCAAGCTCGCAGATTTTGGGGTGCATGAATGGAAGTTTATTACCTACTCTCCCTCTCTTTTTCCTCTTTTATATATATATATATATATATATTCGGTTGCAAATGAGACTCGTAAACTTAGTGTATTGAAATAGAAATATTAAATATCTAATAAAGGGATACGGGTAGTTGCACTAGGTATCGAATCTGGAACCTCTAGTCATCAGACGAGAGGTGCGTAACTACGTTATACCTCTCTTGATCCTCTTATCTTTTTCGTATGGGGAAAATTCGTTAATTGAATTTTGCCTCTCAGAGATGATGTCTTTATCCATTGACAAGCCCACCCCCATCTCCTCCTCCTCCTTTGATTTTTCTATTTAGCTAAAATTAGTTTAACTATTATTAGTAGACAATGACTTTTTGGTCCCCATGGAGAAGTGTGATGATGGTCTAATTAATTAAGAATTACTATGTATTTGTACATTATTATACAGATATAGTGCTTTTGTGACTCAAAGCATGGCACTCAACCCAAATTGTTTTATTAATTAATTAAATTTTAGATAAAGTTAATTCAAAATTGACTGCAGACATTCCTCGGTCGGCCTCATCGCCATCCGTGTGTGCCATGGGCCACTGAGCAGCCATCGCATTCAAGTTATTTCGAATCGCGACCAGCCACAAGCAAACAATAGATCCGTCTCAGTTTTCATCCATATACAAAATCCCGAACTCTGTTCCGCAGATATCCCATCTTTCAATATTGACTGCAGTACATGCATGTACGATGCAACTCCTCCGAAGATCCTGGCTTTTACCATGTGCAATATGTCTTACGATACGATCATTCAAGACAAGTGATTTAATTAACAGACCCCCGAGAACTTCACCTACTATACCCCCGAGAGCTTGGGTAGTGCTATCTTGTGAGACTAGTTTGGTTTCTAGAAGAGAGATTGACGTGCTATAATTTTTTTCAATGAGACGGTTTCTAATGCCCCAGCTGGCAACACGCCATTGGCCCTGGACATGGGGAACATGGGCAAAGGTCAAATTTGGATAAACAGGCAGAGCATCGATCGATACTGGCCAGCGTATAAAGCCTCTGGAAGTTGTGGTTGGTGTGATTATGCAGGAGCATACAGTGAGAAAAAGTGCTTGAGCAATTGTGGGGAAGCTTCACAGAGATGGTAAGGAACCGGTCACTTACAGAACATTTTCAAGATTTACACTTTCTTTATCTCTGAAAAAACAGAAAGTTGGGTGCAAGTTTTATAACTAAAAATAACTAATGATGATGACTCTGTAAAATAAGGCATGAATGCATTTGGGGATTCAAGTTTTTAATCCATAACCTCCAGGGGAGCCACAATAATTGAAAAATTGACAGATTACTTCTTTTCTTGACTTAAAAGTATTTTTTCAATTGCATGATTTCTTGTTATTTTACTTTTTAAAGATATCTATATTAGATTGTGTGATTTCATTTAAGATACATCCGCTTCTTGATAAAAGGACAACTCATCCCAGATTAAATTCATTTAATTTTCTAGTGAAATAACCTTAATTCATAATAGTAAGTTTTTCTTGAATAAAAATGTACAATATATTTAATTTTGAATTTTCTAAAAAAAAATAAAAAATTCTTCCCGCATAACGTTCTCATCTAATTAATTATATATAATTTAAATTTTAGGTTTTCTTCCCTGGAATAATTTGATGAAGCAGCCGAGTTTTCTAGATGATGATACGTTTCATCCGATCCTAAGGAAGATTAAAGGATAATTGCAATTGATGACTATATTGGCAAAAGAAAAACCAAAAGAATTTCTCCCTTTTTTTCCCCAATTTTTTATTGTAAATAGTGTTTTTTTCTTTTGTTTTTGAGAAATTTCGTTTTTTGACAACAACTATATTGTTTGGTATTTTAAAAGAGGGCAAAAAAAAAAAACACTAAATTTTGTACAAGTTCTCAGTTATGTCATATTTCTCTAGCTGGCTTAGCAATGAAAAATAATTCTAGTTCTCTATTTCTGTTTTCCTGGTTCTTATGGGAGGTTTAAAATAGGTTGTCCCAATTACAAAAACCGCCTTTTTAGTGGGTACACTTTCTCTTTGTGGTATTCCAGTTTCAAACTTGAATATTGATTACTAATCATTTTTTTTTTAGTTTTATCTTTTCTCCCACTTTCAAAAGAATAAAGCATATGTATTTCCACTCTCGCTAGAATTTTCTGAAAGTTAACTATCTCGGTTTCATACCTAATTTTAGGATGACCGACCCTTTTAATCCAGTCCATGTAATGTCTTTTTCGAGAGCCAGAGGAAATGCATCTCAAGTGCACCAATTAGAAGGTATGAGAGGATTAATGTCGGATCCTCAAGGACAAAACATAGTGGGAAAATAAAGTGATTAAATTAGCAAACGATTTTACAGTTAATTAAAACTTGGGACTCGCTTTCATAATCTGAAAGACTGAAAGAAAATGATGAACGCGCGCCTGATAGTGATAGCTTGGAATGTCTTCCATAACTACCAAACCAAGTCAGCACTGGGCCCTAGTGGCTCTATCATCTTGTACTGAAATTGCTTCATCTCTCAGTACAAGCAATACTAAATTTTCTTTTCTGTCACTATATTTAACCTTCCAGCTCTTACTCTACCCAAATCTAACATAATGACCCCTTTTGTTGGTGGGCTAGATGCTAGAAGGCCCTATCTCTCCCTAATGGTCGAGGCTGTTATGAAGTATTAGGCCTCATTACGCATGAAATGACTGTGGCTTTCTGTGAAATATTAGTTCTCAGAGCTGTGCTTTATAGATCCTGATTAAGATTTGTTCATTAAAAGTCAAACTCTTCCGTTTGTCGTAACAGATCAACACCTGCAATGGGTTTTACTGCGATTACTTCTCTCCTAACAAGGCTTACAAACCAAAGATGGTAATGTGTGGTTGATCATCATTCATTTTGGAGTTCTAATAGATGAGTCCTAAGTCAAATGTATTTTATTTTTTTTCTTTGTTGCCTTATTTGCTTCTGTACAGGTTTACTGAATTTGGAGGTGCAGTTCCTAATCGGCCAGCAGAAAATTTGGCGTTTTGAGTTGCGAGGTTTATACAGAAGAGAGGGTCTTTCGTCAATTACTACATGGTACCAGTTGTTCGAATTTATCGAGCAAATCTTTATTTATTATTTCCTCCAAAGTCTGATGATATTTTCATTTCTTATCAGTATCACGGGGGTACAAATTTTGGCCGAACTGCCAGTGGATCCTTCATTGCAACTAGCTACGACTACGATGCTTCCATCGACGAATATGGTATTCTCAATAAGACATGATCTCTTTTTCCATTGTACAAGTAATTCTAATTGATTTTAGTCCTCCATGGGTTCTAGAAGGTTTCGCCATGATGATTTGATCTATTGTGGAGGATAAAGTGATAGCTGTTTGAGAGTATTCTTTTCGTTGCCACCTCAGAAAGATTTTGATCATAAGTCACAGACATTGATATAAGTTATCTTTATACTAAGGTACTCTTGACTTCAATTTAATGACAGAAACTCGCCAAAGATAAAACTGTACGAACCAGCTTTAGTGTCGGGGAACCCCACGGAGACACGACTGGGAAATTATGATGAGGTCGCTTCAATTTCTCAAGAGCCTTGAATGCTGTCCTGCAGAGTATAAACAACAGCTTCTTAATCGTTTCTATTTCTGTTTTCCTTTTCCTCTGCAGGCTCATGTATTCAAGTCACATGGAGCCTGTGCTGCCTTTCTTGCAAACTACAACCCAAGATCTTTTGCTAAAGTCTCTTTTGGGAATATGCATTACAACCTTCCTCCTTGGTCCATCAGCATACTTCCTGACTGCAAGAACACGGTCTACAACACAGCTCGGGTGAGAAAAAAATTATCGCCAACCTAGTTTCATCCTTGCTTGTGCTGGATCTTCTCTGATAATTAACAAAGAACAAATTACTGAAATATTTTAGGTCGACAAAGGAACAAGTTCAAACTCCATGGAATTCTACAGCTGTGAGAATTCTTATCCAGAAACGGCCAGGATACTAGCACCCCCTACTTTGCCGTGTTTGAAACCTCAAGGGGAATGCCGCAACTTTCCCGCATTCACAAAGCCACCGAGCAGGATTCAACATTAATATCGACATAAAAGCATCAACGAGTTCTAAAGCTCCGCTCCAAGTTCCCCAAGGGCAGGGCAGCAAACACCACCAGACGTTTAAAGGGCATATTCAACTGCCTATTCAATTTTAAACGTTAGAGGCAAAGCAGAAGCAACCTGAACTTACACTCAGAATAAAGTAGAGATGCCACTCAAAAGGATTCGACTCCAAGTATCACCGAAGCCACCATCAATCCGGTTAATATCAATTTACGGTCGATGAATATCGAGGTATGCGCTTTGGGAGGCTCTATCTATATATATGTTGATGCAAATATAATTGCGTCCCGTGGTGCATGCGGCGCTGTGCTATATTTAACTCGGCTTTCGCTTTCCAAAAACACACTTTCTTTCATCTCGAGCACAAGCAAACCTCTAAGTCGGTTTTTAATATCGGTTCATCACAAGGGGAAGCATGTTCATTTCATGATCATTCTTGTTTCTTCTGGTACGAGCTTACAAAGCAAATCGAATGAGGATGACCTCAAACTGCGAGCCGCGGATGATTTTTTTGATGTCTCAATTAACCAGACTTGCCCTGCCTCTGCGGAAATTGTGAGTACGTGTTTCTTTCTAACCAGTTTCATGGTATATGGTTCGATCGTTACTTTGGGTTGGTGATTGAAGTTCGGCGTTGGGACGCGTCCGAGCTTCAGCAGGGCAGTCTGGTTATTTCAAAGTAAGCAGGAATAGATAGATCTTCGTCCTCTGCCTCTCTCTCTCTCTCTGTGATTTCATCCATGGCAGTTTTTCCAACTCCCCCGATCGAGAGAGAGAATCCACGATTCCGAGATGCGATACGAAGGCGTCCTCTACTATATCAACCCTCAATTTGGCCTCCAGAATAGTTCAGATCTACGTTTTTTTTTTCTTTTTCATTTGTTCATTTCTTCTCTGGAAAATTTTCTGCCTTTACTTAATGTTTTTTTAGTGCTTGATTATCTGTAAATACTAAACAGAGGAAGAGATTGATGAGAACTGTTCGAGAGACAGATTATGTTCATTAGGATTAGATTTACAGAGAAAATTGCTCTATGAAATTTCCTTCGTCTCCGGTGAAAGATCAATGGCGACAATGCTTGCTGGGTTAACTCTCGGTGCGGCCTGCGATTTTGGATAGTTCATTTGTCAGCATAAAAAGCCAGTGGATATTTTTCCCCCTTTATTCCCCTGAACTATATCATCCCCTGAACTAAGCACTCTTTGTTTAGTTAATCCAAAAAAGAGACAATAAAAAAAATTAGATGGACTTTAGTAGTTCGAACATAAATGAGGTACTAAAACTAGATCGACTTTAGTACTTGAAGTTATGAAGACTAGTATTTGTTTCTATTCACAAAATACTAAATAATTGGAATTTACAGTTCTTTCACAATACTAAACGAATTTCAATGTCGTTTTTCAGTGAAGTACTAAAATTAGGTCGACTTCTTATGTACTTTTACAATACTAAACGCCTAAACTAAAATACAAAAACATTTGAAAAATTTCCATTAGGTGTTTCTTCTTTCGGTTGTGAAATGGTCTGAAACAGAGACATTGTTTTCTCAGCCAAGAGAGGTTTTCTCCAAATCTATCACTCTGATGTGGATTCATTCCTTTTTTTGTATTTGTCACGTGCTATTCATAGAAATGCTCCTATATACATATAGTTACGAAATTTGATGAGAACCTCTTTGGCATGCTCTGATTCTGTTTTGAATGGCTTTTCAGGTGAGGAAAGGTCTACCCAATCACCGATGGATGGGAATAGAACAGGGATGAGAGGGGACTAATAGCAGTGGAGTCGTTTTTCATCGTTTGATTAATCCATTTCTCAGGGGAATGCAGCTCCAGAATAACTTGAAACTTTTTAGTCAATCAGTTCTGGGATCATGGAGATTGGAATAACCCTTTTTTTAAGGTAAGCAACAGGGACCTAATAGTAATCCTGTTATCCTATCGAATAGTTGTTTTGTCACTTGTGAATGCGCATAAAGATGTATATTGCAGCCGACTATGTTTCTGCCTACAATAAAGCATGTTGTTGGAGTCGTAACATGTTACATCTATGTTCTCCACAGATATTTCTCTGTCTTTGGGTTCAAGAGAAGTTAGCAAAGCTTTTCCCTCATTGCAGTTCTGTTACTGCCGGTCTTCATTCATCAGCAGTAGACCGGTGAAGGTAAAGGTTCTTCGACTTGAGACAATCTTTTCTTGCCAATTTTCATTTTGTTCGTATAAGTTTGATGATGCATGCGATGATCATATTCATTGGATATGTTCTGTTTCCATGAGTTACTGTTCATGACATAGTGTTCTGAGCGCAAGATATGCGTATTTCGGTTTTACAGTTGCCTGAGGGTCAGTAGCTGGCATGGGTAAGCCAAAGGACAAGTTTTGGGATCACGTTGAAGTCATGCCGAATGAAGGTGAAGCCAAGGTTCGTTGGAAGTGTAAGTTCTGCCACAAACTATTTTCCGGGGGAGCTTCCAGGATAAAGGCGCATTTGGGTAAGGTTGAAGGCAAAGGGATTAAAGTTTGTGAAAGTGAAGTTGATGAAGCTATGATGAAAGAAGGTAACGCGGCTCTTGAGAATACTCATTAAAGTCCTAAGAACCCCATTAACGCGGCATGAGATATTGGTATTACAGATGTACGACCCAAATAAGGCATTCCATCACGATGGACAAACTACAAGTGAACAAAATGATGGCAATACCCATTAAGGGTGTTCGGGTTCGAGTACTCTATTTTTTTCATGATGCCTGGATCCTACCTTGTAAGGGATAAGTTCCGAGATTTTAGAACCAAACCCTACCTTATTGAATCCTGAAACCGGAACATGTATTATACCACAGGTTCCGGATACCCTATTGGAACCTGTAAAAAAAAATTTCTTGCTAAATAAAACCAAAAAATGTATGTATAATCAATAATCATGTAAAATAGAATGTCGACGTAGATTTAGATTAATCCACAATACATCTACAACAAAGAATAATATGTCTCATCAATCCATCTGCAAAACTAAGCATCCGTAATACGATCTCACACAACAATAGGGTAGGTTACTGAAGGAGAAAGGGGGAAATCGAGAATGTCTCAGACAGAGAGGAGAACAGTGGGGTGGATTACGGGTTTGGTTTCAGTTCTTGAGAAAGTTGGACGCTGGAACCAATTCAGCTCAAGTCAACACCCAGCAGGTGGTGGCAGATTTGCAGATTACTCTGCCATCTCCTGGCCAAAGCAACCCCAATGCACCAGCACCACTGCAGCTGAGTCCTGACCCAATCCACCTGATGGGCTTGCCTCTGCTATTTGCGTCGAGGAACAATCTAGATGACATCTCTGATTCGCACAGCATTGGGGATTCTAGTGCAAACTTATTGCGAGAAGTTTGCGGTGGAGCAGAGGTGGAAGGTCCATCAAATGCTCATGTGTACAACAATGAAAGAAGTAGCATACCATGTTCAAGCTTAGTCACAGAAGCAGCTGACCGATCGGGTTGGCCTGAACACAACACTCCCCAACTAGAAGGCCTGCCACTTTTGCAAGAGGATCAGTCTAGTTTGTACGTACATCAGCTGCAGGTTGAACATGGAAATGCACTCTCACTCGAGATCCAATCAGTGCAACTAGATGGTCCTGTTCTGCTACCTGAGAATGTTCGACCATCTCTCCTGAAAGCACACGTAATGTACCACCGTGGGTGAACAACCCAGCGCAAGATGAGCCCGATCTGGTCGTTGAAGACCATGAAGCTAATAGCATTATGCTCGAGCAAACCAATCATTTTGATCCGATGGGGATTGATCCAGATCCCAACAATGAAGACAATGGGGACAGTGCTTCAGTTCTACCTTCTTCTGCGCCGAACTCATTTGCAAGGGAAACTACACAGCATGAGATGTTGGCTCCCAAATTAGTGGGTCAAGAACGGATTGTGGATGAGCTCTGGGATTACTTAATGACAAATGATATATTACGCATCGGAGTCTATGGGATGGGGGGAGTGGGGAAAACCACAACCATGAAGCACCTCTATAATAAAGTGCATGGCAGTGCTGCCTTTGAGAATGTATTCTGGGTCACAGTGTCAAAAGACTGCAGTATCCACGAGCTTCAAAATAAGATTGCCAGAGCCCTCATGGTTCCTGACCTTTTCAAGAATGCTGACGAAGGGATGAGGCCAACAAAGTTGTTCAGACATTTGCGCAGGAAAAAGAAGTGTCTAATTATTTTAGACGATATGTGGCAGCATTTTGAGCTTGCAGACGTTGGAATTCCAGTCAAAAGAGATGGTGTTCGGCTGGTCCTAACAACACGATATCTTGATGTTTGCAAAAAGATGTTGTGTCAAGCGAATATTGGAGTTCGAGCTCTATCTGATGAAGCATGGGCCTTGTTTGTACAGACACTTGGTTCTTATCTAACTCCTAGCCGGAAACTTGTTGCTGAGGATATTGTTGAGGAGTGCAAAGGCTTGCCGTTAGCTATTGTTGTTATGGCGGGAAGCATGAGGGGAGAGGTCGAGGATCATGTATGGGAAGCCACGCTGGAAAATTTAAAACGACCAGGAGTTCTGGAACAGAGTATGAAAGAGAGTGTTTTACCAATTCTGGTGCACAGTTACAACCGCTTGGATAAGAAGAAACAACTATGCTTTTTAATATGTGCTCTATATCCCGAAGATAGTTTAATCGATAGAGTAGAACTGATAGAACTTTTGTCTTGATGAGGGGGTGATTTGTGAAGTTACGAGGCGGAAGATGTACAATGAAGGGCACAGATTGTTAGATGAACTTGAAAAGGCGTGCCTCTTGGAGGCACATAGTGCAGGCAGTAGAGGAGTTAGGATGCATGATGTGATTCGGGATATGGCACTGCACATCATGAACGCAAACATCGCCCCATGCATGGTGAAATCTGGCTTGGGTTTGGAAGATGTGCCGGATGATGAGGATGATTGGAAAGGTAAACTTCAGAAGGTCTCCTTGATGTGGAATGACATAATGGTAGTTCCATCCTCCATATCACCAAATTGTCCTCAACTTGCAACTCTGCTGCTAAGCCACTGTTCGAGATTGCGTAAAATCTCAAAACGTTTCTTTCAGCGGATGCAGGGGTTGAAGGTTATTGATTTGAGAAGTACTAGCATCACAGAAGTGCCAAAATCTGTCATGAACTTGAAAAAGTTGAACGCACTTATACTCAACGACTGCTTTGAATTATCTCGTATTCCGTCCTTGGCGAAGTTGACATTGTTAAGGAAGTTGGACCTCATGAAGTGTAGAAAGATACAAGAAGTACCATATGGTTTGGGGATGTTGGTTAATCTTACATATCTCAGATTAAGAGAGACGGGGATTGAAAGGATTCCAGATGGAGTAGTCCGTAAGTTAAAGAAGCTACAACACCTTGAAGCGGATTATATTACAGTGAAGAGAGAAGAAGTTGGAAAATTGAGGAAGTTGGAAGCACTCCGATGTCGTTTTGAAAATATGAATGAGCTGAATGAGTTCATACTGCGTGCGACAACTATAGAGTCATACAGTCTCGTCGTAGGAGCTCGTTCTACGACTCATGCAGATCACGCTCGTACAGATCATTACTATTGTTATGACCCTATGAAACGTGATGGTGATATTAGATTTAGGAGTTACGGCAAAAGAATTGTTATGGGTGAAGGAGAGAGTAAGATAGGAGAAACTGGTCATCTCCCAAGAGACGTGAAGGCATTGTGGATTCGATAGTATGGTGGGACGTGGAATATATCCAGTTTTGCCCGACTTGAAGAACTGGAGGAGCTACGGATCGCAGGGTGCGATGCGGTGTCAACGCTAGGCGGGAGTGGGGGACAGCCAGAAGAGCCAGAGGGACAGCTGGAGGAACGAACTTCTCCACCACCGGAGACCACTGCCCCAATCTCAAGGTGCTAAAGATCTTTGGATGTCCAAAATTGAAGCATCTATTGGTGCCCAGACACAGCTGCTATCTGCACCTTAAGAAACTAGAAAAGCTCGAGATATACCACTGCGAGGAGCTGGAGAGTATGATAGGAGCAGCAACAGACGAAGAAGAATCACTGACATCATCAACATCACCACTGCCACCCGATGCTTTCTCCCAACTCCAATCAATTACAATCGTCAAATGTCCAAAGATGAAGAGGGTGCTAACTCTTGAGTTATTCATGCTCCTCCCCAACCTCAACTATATCCATGTTAATGATTGCAAAGAGATGAAGGAGGTTATAGGTGGCCAAGATTTAGACCGCGGAGCCACCTGCAGCTTGTCCCCCATTCCAGCAGCATCTCCCGGTGATCAATTAAGTACAAGAAAGCTGACCTTGCAATTATACCGCCTTGGGGAATTGCAGAGCATATGCAGTTGGACCGGACTTGGGGATCTCATACATGTCATTAAGATAAGAAGATGTCCAAAACTGAAGAGCATTGAAATGCTAGATGATGCTTCTCCTCCCCCTTCTCTTAAGGAGATAGTACTAATGGAAGAAGTGGATGGAAATAGAGAAAAAACAATGGTGGGAATCTCTGGAGTGGGTCCACTCTGAGGCCAAGACTACCCTTGAACCCAATTTGTTTGTTTATTCGCGAGACAGAACAATTCCTTTTCGAGAATGCCTGGGAATTAGGGAGGAAGGGACCCAAATGGTGCTCCGAGGGAGTAATGATACACGTCATGTTACTATTTTTCACTTGCTGATCAATTTTTTCCGCCTTCTTCCCACTGGGGCACCGAAGAATGAATTAATATATTTCTGTCTTTTATTTTTAAAAAGTGTTCTGTTTTTTCTTTGAGAAATTTCGTTTTCTGACAACAACTATATTATTTGGTGTTTTAAAAAAGTACTCTTCTATGGAATTCACAAACGTACTAGATGGTAGCCCGCGCATCCCACATGAGTCACCTTGATTATTTCACGACTTTTGTGTTCGTGGAAACTATACCATTAATCTATAACACAACCTTTTTTTTTTTTTTTGCAGGGAGGTGGATTCATTCAAGGGGGGACAATGAGTAGCATTGGACTGCACCATGAGATTCCCTATGATGGTAATTAAAGTCCTCTAGTGTTCTAACCCCTCCATCATCCATCTTTTCTGTAATTCTCCTGTCATTCCCACACTTTGATGTGATGATTTTCTTGTTCGGAGATAATCAGTGGCTCATCAGTCATCTAATGCTTTGTTCTATATACTAAGTGCGAGCAAAAATGCCAATATTCTTGTATGCCATTATACCATTAATTCGTGTTTGAAGTGCACAAATATGCCGATGCATGTATATATGTTTATGATGAATGGAGCACTGAACCACATTTTACGCAATTCTCCTGCTTATATTTGGCTTGGAACCTTATGCATCACAACCCTGAAGTCATTCACTTGTGGAGAATTTGAGCACTGTCATGGTTTATGCGGATCTAAGCTAATTCACCATGTTTTGTTTGCAAAGCCTCTCTAACCAAAATCAGAAATTTTGAAACCTGATTCTTCAGGTTGCTGCTGCTTTGGGAGATTGCAGGATTGTGGATAGCTTTAAAAACGGGGAAGTCGGAGATAGTGAACTACTGCTTCTCTGATTGTTGCTAAGGAGATTATGAAACATTTGCTCTTTGAATTATCAGCATATTCAGCGTGTTGTTCTATGAAAAACTTTTATAATATGTGTGCGTCTGCCTGCTCTGCTAGATATTCTTTAGATACGAGAAATCAACTATTGGTGAGTGTCGAATGTGTCATCTATAGATGTGGTGAACTCTGTTGAATCAATTTATTGTTCTTGTAGTTCTCCTGTGTTTATGGAATGTAATTTTGCCGGACAAAGGAGATGTATATGCTGGTGACTTGGTAGGTTAGCCAATATGTTGACGTGATGAGAACCAAGTTCCACCGCATCCGCTCTGCCGCCCTCATGTTCTGTGGTCTTTGAATCAGTTTCACAGTATCCATTCAATATTACTTCCACGTCTTCCGAAACATATTTCACTTTACCGTGGGAGTGTATATACAGATACTTCGAGGAAAGTGTTTTAAAAAAGGGCAAATTAAAAAAAAAACACTAAATTTTGTAAAAGTTCTTAGTTATGTCATATTTCTATTTGGCTTAGTAATGAAAAATAATTCTAGTTCTCTATTTCTGTTTTCCCAGATAGTGGGAAAATAAAGTGATTAAATTAGCAAACGATTTTACAGTTAATTAAAACTTGGGACTTGCTTTCGTAATCCGAAAGACTGAAAGAAAATGATGAACGCGCGCCTGATAGTGATAGCTTGGAATGTCTTCCATAACTACCAAACCAAGTCTTAGGGCAATAAAACTGTACGAACCAGCTTTAGTGTTGGGGAACCCCACGGTGACACGACTGGGAAATTACGATGAGGTTGCTTCAATTTCTCAAGAGCCTTGAATGCTGTCCTGCAGAGTATAAACAACAGCTTCTTAATCGTTTCTATTTCTGTTTCCCTTTTCCTCTGCAGGATCATGTATTCAAGTCACATGGAGCCTGTGCCGCCTTTCTTGCAAACTACAACCCAAGATCATTTGCTGAAGTCTCTTTTGGGAATATGCATTACAACCTTCCTCCTTGGTCCATCAGCATACTTCCTGACTGCAAGAACACGGTCTCCAACACAGCTCGGGTGAGAAAAAAATTATCGCCAACCTAGTTTCATCCTTGCTTGTGCTGGATCTTCTCTGATAATTAACAAAGAACAAATTACTGAAATATTTTAGGGATGAAAGAATGCCATCTGAAATAACCTTTTTTTCCCCATCATTTTACTTTAATGAGTAATTTGCCACGTCTTTCTTTCTTCATTGGGAGAATTTTTTAGATATTTGTTTCCATTTTTTAGCAACACTTGCGTAGGGGGCCGAAAGTAGGCGCTCAAAACCTGGATAAGTTGGAAAGGAGTGTATCTTCTATTGCCCAGTTCCAATGAGAAGAGGGAGTGTGATGTGGCATCAAGAATACAAAATGATTTGTGACCAAAATCAGATGACTGAATCCAAAAATATTATTTTCATGAATATTCAAAACATAGACTAAAGAAGCTTTCTGTAAATGGCAAAAACAAAATGATTTGGGACCGAAATGAGATGACTAAACGAGGAAATACTCCTATTAATATTCAAAACATTTGCTATACAAACTTTCTGTAAATTGAAACAACAAACTTGTGAACTTTAAGACTAATTCGTACCGATTCAATAACTAGAAAAAGTTGCTGAAAGAAGTAAATGGAACCGCTGCAAAGATGTTCATCTACTGTAATGGTGTTATTAAATTTCTTTTCCATATAGATGGGTGCACAAACTGCAAGGATGAAGATGACTCCTGTTCCTGTACGTGGAGGATTCTCATGGCAAGCATACAACGAGGAGACAACCGCTTTTGAGGACAGTTCTTTCATGATGGTTGGGCTGTTGGAGAAGATAAATGCCACAAGAGATGTTTCCAACTACTTGTGGTACATGACAGAGTGAGTTTACACACATCACAATGCCTATGATCTATTTCTTTGTGATGTCATTTTCAGTTATTGCCTGTTTAAATAATGCATCTGAATTCCCTTTTCCTTCAATCTTTTTCACAAAATAGATGACCGTTTTGTTATGCTTCTTATCAAAAGAGCATATATACCAAGAGCGACCTGACAATTATTGCCATTTGTTCTTGTATATGTCAAAAGGGAAAGTAGAACATTGTCCTTTACAGGCCTTACTTTTCACACTTTGATTTTAGTCTTCCTATATTTGAAACGAATTGTTTTTTTACCTCCGTGTAGTGTTAACATCAACTCCAAGGAAGCGTTCCTAAGAGGTGGAAAATGGCCGGTTCTTTCTGTCCGATCAACGGGGCATGCCTTGCATGATTTTGTTAACGGTCAACACTTAGGTGTGTAGGCATTTTTTATTTTTATTTTTATTATAACGAGGAGTTTATTCTCCCGGGGCCATGAACGCCCCACAAGCCCATGGATCCAGGTAAGTCCATGTGCAAGCATATGCGTGGGTGTGTAGGGATTTTAACTCGAGTTAAAATTTTGTTGGTGTCTAAATAAGGCAGACAAGGAAGTCTAGAGTTCCCCAAACTAACTTTCAGTGAAAGTTTAAACTTTAGACCCGGTGTCAAAAAAAGATATCTCTCCTGAGTATTGCTGTTGGTCTTCCGGTACTCTCTCCTCTCAATCTCTCTCTCTCTCTCTCTCTCTATATATATATATATATAAAAGTGCGTATACATTATTGACAGATGACATTGAGCAAAACTGTTGACACTATTATTCTTGAAATACAATATATATGTTGATCCCACTCGCCGATTTATTATACTTTTATCACCACTTTTTAATCATGTGTAGTAAGTTCTCATTACTTAAGCTTTATTATGTATTAATAGTACGGAGGTCTCGTTGCCTAGTTTATTGCTTTTGTAAGTGTACTCGTCCATATTACTTATCAATGTGTCCCCTCATGCTTCCCGCCACCACTCTCCCTTAGCCTCATACTATTTATTTCACATTCATTTCAACTCAACATCAGATAGCATCGTGTTGGGTGTGGCCAAGAACAAAAAGAGACAGAGCAGGAGCTGGAATAGATGCAAATATACCTAAATGTAGTAATAACGTTTGCTAGGGACATGCCAACCATACGTATCCGATGATGCATCCAGAGATACAATTTCGTCAAATGCATAGACGTGTAACGGGACTCAGCAGGCTCGGATTTTCTCCTCGCTCTGTCAGTGGTCCAAATCGGAGCACCCTCCTTACCCATCGATCGGAACAAGCTCGAAAATTGTTTGACGAGCACCTATTTCGTAACATTCTAATGGCAAAGAAGTCACCCCAATTCATCACAGGCAAAAATAGCTGGGGCCCGTGATGCTATCTATATGGTCTCAATGAAGGGAGGAGAGACCTGACGTGGCAAAAGGTGGTCTTACAAGGTCTGTCTATTCTCTCGTTCTCATCCACTTTTTACCCTTTTACTGATTTTTGCAGCTTATATTCTGTCTCTTTCAAAACATGGCAAAGGACAGAAAGTCGGTTGGGTTGAAGGGAGAAGCATTTGAAGTCTTCATTCTCTCAGTGAGAGCTCCTCAGTCGTGTGGGCGCAGGAATCGCTAGTGGCACGAAGGCGGCCCTTAACCTGGTACAAGGTTAGCATCCCTTGAGCTTGGGTAGTGCTATCTAGTGAGACTAGTTGGGTTTCTAGAAGAGAGATTGACGTGCTTTAATTTTTCTGTCAAGACGGTTTTTAATGCCCCAGCTGGCAACACGCCATTGGCCCTGGACATTTGGAGCATGGGCAAACAAATTTGGATAAACGGGCAGCGCATCGGTCGATACTGGCTAGCATATAAAGCCTCTGGAAGTTGTGGTTGGTGAGATTATGCAGGAACATACAGTGAGAAAAAGTGCTTGAGCAATTGTGGGGAAGCTTCACAGAGGTGTTAAGGAACCGGTCACTTAACAGAGCATTTTCAAGATTTGCACTTTCTATATCTCAGAAAAAACAGAAAGTTGGGTGCAAGTTTTATAACTAATAAATAACTAATGATGATGGCTGCGTAAAATCTCAGGTATCATGTTCCTCGTTCGTGGCTCAACCCAACAGGCAACTTGCTGCTGGTTGTTTTCGGGGAGTGGGGTGGGGGGACCCGAACGGGATTCCCATTGTGAGGAGAGACATAGACAGTGTTTGTGCAGACATTTATGTTCGATTTGCTTATGTTGTATGGAAGAATTGCTTCAGATGGTAATCAAATGAAGCCAATTGCTTCATTTATCTAATGGCATTTTCTGTTCATGAAAATCCAAAGATTAAAGGTATTGTCCATGTTTTGCGCTTAGATCGGTTTATTGGTCCGATCAGGTTTCAAAAACTATGATTTCGATAATTGTGAACAACAATTAGTGTGGTCTAATTCGAGCGTCTCCACTGAAGCTAAAACAATTGCCAGTGGCAAAAGTGTGAGCCTTTCTTGTTCAATTCAGGATAAGAAAAAAGAAGGTTTCACCGGATTGAGGCTGTTCTAGTAATGTGTCCCGGTGCAGTCCAAGAAGCTGCCTTACAACATGGACGAGTCAATTGCCACTACATAGATAGTAGGAAGATAGACACTGCAGCGGAGCCAAAATCCAACTGCACCAATATGATTTTTTATTATTTAAAAAAAAAAAAAAGAGGAACACAAAAATGACCACTCAAAACTGAGAAATCGTTTCCCTAAACGTCCCCTTTCCAGTGTGAAAGCATTTGACCAGAAAGCTCGTTGAAGCCTTTTCTCTCAAGCATTTGGGTTGGTGATTGATGGATACCGTGAAGGAACAAGGAATAGGGATAAATATCTGAAGTTCGGCGTTGTGACGCATCCGAGCTTCAGCAGAGCAGTCTGGTTATTTCAAAGTAAGCAGGAATAGATAGATATTCGTCCTCTCTCTCTCTCTCTCTCTCTGTGATTTCATCCATGGCAGCTTCTCCAACTCCGATTGTCGCTACAGGCCCCCAATCGAGAGAGAGAGTGAGAATCCACGATTCCGAGACGTGATACGAAGGCGTTCTCTACTATATCAACCCTCACGCCGGGAAATTTGGCATGAATATAGTTACGAAATTTGATGAGTACCTCTTCGGCATGCTCTGATTCTGTTTTGAATGGCTTTTCAGGTGAGGAACTGATGGATGGGAATGGAACAGGGATGAGGGGGGACTAATAGCAGTGGAGTCGTTTTTCATCGTTTGATTCATCCTTTTCTCCGGGGAATGCAGCTCCAAAATAACTCGGGCCTTTCTATAGTAACTAAGATCATTGACAGCCGACACAACGCACTAAGGATACAGGTACTTGTCAATTAATAACAATCTTGTTTCCTGTACTAGACGCATCAGTCCCTTGTAAGCTAAAGAGGAGGATATTCTTGTTTCCAGTTCCATACTGAGGAATCTGCCTCTTTCCCGTTTTCCGGTTATAGGCATCGGCCTCATCTCTCAAGCTGCAGCAAATTGATCGCCGTGTTTCGTAAACTTTGGAACTGTATTTCTCTGGCGTAAGTGAAACTGTGAGTGTTCGCCTCATTTTACTCGATATTTTTGTTTTGATATGTAGCAAGGAACACGTATTCTTCGTTACAATGTTGCGGTGAGGGCAAGGCAAAAGAGATTCTGTGAAGATAATGAGGAAGGATGGCTGAACAAGCTCCCATTAATCTATATCTGATAAGCATCCGACGGCCTGGTTAAAGAGTACATACTGTCAGCTGGGCCTGCTGGTGATGGGAGGTCTATGCTTGTTACTGGGGCTCAAGAAAAAATCATGTTTCTTGGGCAAACACGAAATCTGCTTAATGAAACGTATAAAAGTAACTGCAAAAGTTTGGTAACGAGAAAGAGTACAGAGAATGGAACGGAATCTCCACAAAAGTAGATTAGTCTTGTACACAGTGATCACATTCCATAATTTAACAGCTTCTTCCTATTATACGTGGTTAAGGGATTAAAACTACTTGCTCCATCCACTCCCAGTTGTACCTCTGAATGGATGTAGAGGAGAGCAGTTGATAAAAATCAACAATAGACTTCCGCTGGTGTAATCATTTATGGTCTCACCATGGCCTTTTTAAGGGATTATTTGAATTTGACCATACAAAAATTTGATTCATGGAGCTCTTTCTTTGTCATTGTCTGGTTTGTCTGACCCTCACTAATTTCCTTTTAACATGGTGATTAGGTGCGCGTGGAACCAGAACCTACCTGAAAGTTGACCAAGTTCTAATTTTGTTTTAGTCAGAACCTTCTCCTCCTGCTCCCCTCTGCTGTTTAAGGTAAATAAGAACCGGGACAGACGTACTCATTTTCACCTTATACTCACTCTCACTTTTACAGATGAGTAAGGACAAGCTGGCGGACTGAGCAAGCTTAGTTTTTGCCTATAGTAAAAAATTTACTGATCTATGTATGTGCAGGGTGTCCTATTCCAATATCTATACATAATCATGAGAGTCAAGTAAGGTGGTCACAAGAACTCGGACCTTTGTATTGCAAATAAGCTCATCGACAGCCGACCCACAGATCCAGGTACTTATCGATTAATAAGAATCTTCTTTCCTGTATGGAAAAATAACGGTCTCCCTTGAAATTAAAAAAAGAAAGATACAGTGGTCTTCTCCTGCCGGTTTTCATTTTGATTTTCCTGCAATGTTTTTCGAGGAATTGATGGTATTGGTGATCTGTTATTTTCTGATTTCATATGCTTGATGTATTTGCAGAACCCCATAACAGTTAATATGGGTAGAAAGAGGCACGAATGCTGGAAACATGTGACGGCGATACCTGGAGGTAATCCAAATAAAAAGAGGTGGCAGGGTAATTATTTCCACAAAGACTATGCTGGAGGGGCTTTGAGGATCAGGGTGCATTTGGGTTTAGAAAGAGGACAAGATATTGAAATTTGCAAGGAATTTCAAGGACCTTGGAGTCAGCTGTCTGGGAACGGAGCGAGTTCAGTGACTGAGAATGCACAAGTTACAGGTTTTCCAAGCGGTGGACCCTTCTTCAATCAAGACAGCCAAAATATTCCGCCACAAGCAAGTCTAGGTGGAATTCAGGGACCCTTAAGGTCTATAGAAGCAGAAATGGATCTTCCAATAGATAGTCCTGATCAGTCAAACTGCAACTGGACTGGACTAGTGGATTTTATGGATGAATTCAATTGTGCGATGGATTTTCAGCCATATGTTGATCCATCTAATAGTGTACTACAACAGAACGATGACCAAGATGTGCTTTCTCCAAGCGGTCCCGCCAATCCTCAGCATGCTGCAGAGCAGCAAGACATGTTGGCTCCAGCCTCAGTTCATGAACAAGTGGTCAACATTGGAGGAGAAAACATGGGAGTACAATCTACTTTGTTGCCAAATAGTCCTGATCTGCCACAAGAATGCCCCCAGGAGGATGCAATGCAAGTTGATCAAGATCCATGCAGTGAGAGAGATCAGTGTGCTGGTGCAGCATTTCCACAGCCTTCTATTGAGTTGACTCATGATGCACCAGATGCAGGAGGGGATTGAATTCTAGCACCGGGGCTAGTGGGTCAAGTTTTCGACAGAGTCCCCAATGAGATCATGAACTACCATACATCTGTCCTGCAGCAGCACGACAGCCAAAATGTGCCTTCTACAAGCTGTCATGCCAATGATCAGCATGCGGTGGAGCAGCAAGATATTCCCGCTTCGAACTCAATTCATGAACTAGTGGTCAACATCAGTGGAGAGAACTCGAGAGGTATGCTTCCAAATAGTCCTGATCTGCCAGAGGAGTGCCACCAAGCAGATGGAATGCAAGTTGAGATGTTAGCACCCAAATTAGTGGGTCGAGACCAGATTGTGGATGAGCTCTGGGGTTACTTAACGACAAATGATATATTATGCATCGGAGTCTATGGGATGGGGGGAGTGGGGAAAACCACAACCATGAAACACCTCTATAATAAAGTGCATGGCTGTGCTGCCTTTGAGAATGTATTCTGGGTCACGGTGTCAAAAGACTGCAGTATCCACGAGCTTCAAAATAAGATTGCCAAAGCCATCAAGGTTCCTGGCCTTTTCAAGGATGTTGACGAAGTGATGAGGCCAACAGTGTTGTTCAACCATTTGAGCAAGAGAAAGAAGTGTCCAGTTATTTTAGATGATATGTGGCGGCATTATGAGCTTGCAGACGTTGGAATTCCAGTCAAAAGAGATGGTGTTTGGCTGGTCCTAACAACACGATATCGTGATGTTTGCGAAAAGATGTTGTGTCAAGCGAAAATTGGAGTTCGACCTCTATCTGATGAAGAAGCACGGGCATTCTTTGTACAGACACTTGGTTCCAATCTACCTCCTAGTCTGAAACTTGTTGCTGAGGATATTGTTAAGGAGTGCAAAGGCTTGCCGTTAGCTATTGTTGTTATGGTGGGAAGCATGAGGGGAGAGGTCGATGATCATGTATGGGAAGCCACGCTGAAAAATTTAAAACGACCAGGAGTTCTTGAACAGAGTATGAAAGAGAGTGTTTTCCCGATTCTGGTGCATAGTTACAACCGCTTGAATAAGAAGAAACAACTATGTTTTTTAACGTGTGCTCTGTTTCCTGAAGATAGTTTAATCAATAGAACAGAACTGATAGAACTTTGTATAGATGAGGGGGTGATTCGTGAAGATAGGAGGCGGAAGATGTATAACGAAGGGCACAGATTGTTAGGTGAACTTGAAAAGGCGTGCCTCTTGGAGGTATTTAGTGCAGGGAATAGAGAAGTTGTGATGCATGATGTGATTCGGGATATGGCACTGTACATCATGAACGCGAACTACGGCCCATGCATGGTGAAATCTGGCTTGGGTTTGGAAGATGTGCCGGATGATGAGGAATGGTTGCCTAATCTTCAGAAGGTTTCCTTGATGAGGAATGACATAGAAGCAGTTCCACCCTCCATATCACCAAACTGTCCTCAACTTGCAACTCTGCTGATAAGCCACTGTCCGGATTTGCGTAAAATCTCAAAACATTTCTTTCAGCGGATGCTGGAGTTGAAGGTTATTGATTTGAGACTTGCTAGCATCACAGAAGTGCCAAAATCTGTCGAGAACTTGGAAAAGTTGAACGCACTAGTACTTAGTTTCTGCTGTCAATTATCTTGTATTCCGTCCTTGGCGAAGTTGACATCGTTGAGGAAGTTGGAACTCCTATGGCGTGAAAGTATTAAAGAAGTACCAGATAGTTTGGGGATGTTGATTAATCTTACATATCTCTGCTTAAGAGAGAGGAGGATTGAAAGGATTCCAGATGGAGTGGTCGGTAAGTTAAAGAAGCTACAGCACCTTGAAGCGGATTATATTGCAGTGAAGGGAGGAGAAGTTGGAAAATTGAGGAAGTTGGAGGTACTGCGATGTCGTTTTGAAAACGTGAATGAGCTGAATGAGTACACACTGCATGCAAGAACTATAGAGTCATACAGACTCGTCATAGGAGCTTGTAGAAATTTCAACTATTGGCACGACGAGTTAAATTTTCACAAAGTTATTATTATGGGGGTCGGAGAGTATAAGATAGGAGAAACTTGTCGTCTCCTAGGAGACATGAAGGCATTGGGGATTCGAGGCTATGGCGGGACGTGGAATATATCCAGTTTGATGGGACTTGAAAAACTGGAGGAGCTACGGATTACAGGGTGCGATGAGGTGTCAGCCAGAAGAGCCAGAGGGACAGTTGGTTGAACAAACTACTCCACCATCGCCAGGAGACCACTTCCCCAATCTCAAGGTGCTAAAGATCTCTAGATGTCCAAAATTGAAGCATCTGTTGGTGCCCAGACACAGCTGCAATCTGTACCTTAAGAAACTAGAAATGCTCAAGATATACGATTGTGAGGAGCTGGAGGGTATAATAGAAGCAGCAACAGACGAAGAAGAATCACTGACATCATCAACATCACCACTGCCTCCGGGCGCTTTCTCCCAATGCCAATCAATTGAAATCGTCAATTGTCCAAAGATGAAGATTGTGGCAGGGCCCAAATTGCTTCCTGTTCTTAGGGAAATAAGCTTACGTGGATGTACTACAATGAAGAGGGTGCTAACTCTTGAGTTATTCATGCTCCTCCCCAACCTCCAGACTATCATTGTTGATGATTGCAAAGAGATGAAGGAGGTGATAGGCGGCCAAGAATTAGATCACGGAGCCACCAGTAGCTTGTTCTTGTTCCCCATTCTAGTAGCATCTCCTGGTGATCAATTAAGTACAAGGAAGCTGTCATTATATTTGTCCCTTCTCCCGGAGCTGAAGAGCATATGTAGTTGGACCGGACTTCGGGATCTCATGCATGTCATTCAGATAAAGAGATGTCCAAAGCTGAAGAGGATTGAAATGTTAGATGATGCTTCTCCTCCCTCTTCTCTTAAGGAGATAGCACTAATAGAAGGAGTGCATGGAAATAATGAAAAACAATGGTGGGAATCTCTGGAGTGGGTCCATCCTGAGGCCAGACTACCTTGGAACCCTATGTGTTTGTTTATTCGCATGACCAAGAAATTCCTTACGAGAATGCCAGGTACTATTTTTCATTTGCTGATCAAATTTCTCTGTCTTTTATTTTGAAAAACTATTCCTTTTATTTGTGAAAAACTACTTGGAACCTTATGCATCATAACCCTGAAGTCATTCACTTGTGGAGAATTTGAGCACTATCATGGTTTATGCGGATCTAAGCTAATTCATCATGTTTTGTTTGGAAAGCCTCTCTAACCAAAATCTGAGATTTTGAAACCTCATTCTTCAGCTTGCTGCTGCTGTGGGAGATTGCAGGATTGTGGATAGCTTAAAAGACGAGGAAGTCGGAGACAGTGAACTGCTGCTTTTGTGATTGTTGCTAAGGAGATTGTGAAACATTTGCTCTTTGAATTTTCAGCATATTCAGCGTGTTGTTCTATGAAGAACTTCTATAATATGTGTGTGTCTGCCTGCTCTGCTAGGGGTATTATTCGAATACGAGAAATCAGCTATCGATGAGTGTCAAATGTGTCATTTGTGGATGTGGTGAACTCTGTTGAATCAATTTACTATTCTTATAGTTCTGTGTTTTCGGAATGTAATTTTGTCGGACAGAGGAGATGCATGTGCTGGTGACTTGGTAGGTTAGCCAATATGTTGACGTGATGAGAATCGTGTTCCGCCACATCCACTCTGCCGCCCTCATGTTCGTGGTCTTTGAATCAGTTTCACTGTTTCCATTCAATATTAATTCCACGTCTTCTGAAAACATATTTCACTTTACCGAGGGTGTGTAAATACAGATAACTTGAGGAGCAGAAGATTAATCTGCAAATATGAAAAACCCTTAGGGTGCACAAATCTGCCTAAAGAATTAGCCCTGATGAAATATCGAACATATGCGGCATAACTTTAGCCCTTCGCAAGCGGTGTCTTCCGTAGACTCAGCCTTCCAAAATGGCATGTCACGTCTCACGAATCCCATATCGGTTGTGTAAGGGGAGGAACTGGGATATGTATATATAAGGTCTAATGATCTCATGAGCTGTCATCACTTTTGAGTGACCGGCCCAGCGTGAGCGTTATAGATGGTATCAGAGCTGATTCTAGTCCACAACCATGTGAGATTGCAGGTAGACATTATGGGGGCCACCCATGAGGCCAAATCCGTGGGAGGTATGTATTGGACCCCCGCCCGAGAGCCCAGCGATGATGCTGGAGCTAAATTGTTATTTTACTTTTTAAAAATTTCTATCTTAAATTGTGTGATTTCATTTCAGTTACACCCACTTCTTCATAAAAGGACAGCTTATCCCGGATTAAATTCATTTAATTTTTAAGTGAAATAACCTTAATTCAAAATAGTAAGTTTTTCTTCTAGTAAAAATGCATAATATATTTAATTTTAAATTTTATACGAAAAAATTAAAGTTCTTTCGGTATAATATTCTGATCTAATTAAATTATATATAATTAAATTTTAGATTTTCTTCGTTGAAATAACGTGATAAAGCAATCCAGTTATCTAGATGATGATACCTTTCATCCGATTCTAAGGAGGATTAAAGGATAATTGCAATTGATGACTATATTAGCAAAAGAAAAATCATAAGAATTTATCCCATTTTTACCCAATTTGTTATTGCGAATAGTGAATTGGGAAAGCAATTTGTGAAAGCTATTATTCCTTTTTCCTCTGTGTAAGGAGTCCCTCCGTTAGATGAAAAGCACCTTCCATAAAAATAACTTCTTCATCATGATTTGCTTTGAAGGTAAACTGAATTTTCATACTTTATTTATATTTACAACAACAAAATTTGAAATTTATTGGGAACGTTTCGCTTCCAATTCAAATCAATGCTCGAACGGGATAGTTCAAATCTAGTTGAATGATAACTCAAGATATATCGGTGAAAAAAGTCAAAACTCATGTCGAGTTTTTTTTGTTTCACTCTCTTAGTATCCACTTGATTCACTAAACAATTCTCCGAGAAAGAAAATGAAAATGATGTTAATTAGCCCTTCGCAAGCGGTGTCTTCCGGAGACTCGGCCTTCCAAAATGGCATGTCACGTCTTACGAATCCCATATCAGTTGTGCAAGGGGAGGAACTGGGATATGTATATGTAAGGTCTAATGATCTCATGAGCTGTCATCACTTTTGAGTGACCGGCCCAGCGTGAGCGTTATAGATGGTATAAGAGCTGATTCTAGTCCACAACCATGCGAGATTGCAGGTAGACATTATGGGGGCCACCCATGAGGCCAAATCCGTGGGAGGTATGTATTGGACCCCGGCCCGAGAGCCCAGCGATGATGCTGGAGCTAAACAGGGAGAGTTTGTCACGCCTCGCGAATCCTTGTGAGCCCAGTTAATTGCGTGCCCAATAAGTTTGACCTAAAAATGAGGTCCCCATTTAAGGCCTTTAACCGCCACCGCCTCAGGCTTGTGCACGCTTGTCGCCTATCCCGCTATTATCATTCTTCTTCTCCTCCTCCTGTCGGAGCATCTGCGTTGTCTCCTCTCACTCGGGCACTTGATTCTTGCCTCTCTCAATCTCGTCTTCTGTCGAGTAAGTCTCTGTTTCTTCTGCTGCGACTATTACTTGCAAGTGTTTGATTTGCTAGGCAGAACTGCAAATTCCACCAGCACAAGAGGATTGGAATGCTTTTATACGTCCTTCCCATGATCCTTTTGTTGCATGAAGCATTCGTTTCAATTATTTATTTTTCCATTAGGTGTTTCTTCGTTTGGTTGTTAAACAAAGAAATTGCTTTCTCAGCCAAGAGAGGTTTTCTCCAAATCTAATCACTCTGATGTGGATTCATTCCTTTTTTGTCTTTGTCTGACTGTGCAGGTCCATGTGGAACCTGAACTTACTGCTTGTGCTGGTACTAATGTCCTTCCACGTCTGACATTCCTGCATATTTAGTTGTCTCGACGTTTATCCATAGAAACTACATGCTTTGAAGGTTGGAGGGCTTCTTGACATTGTAGCGCGTCCTGCTATCATCAGTCAAAGAGTGTATGCTGAAGCTGTGTATTGCAGCCGACTATGCGCATAATTAAAAGCTGCAAGGGAGCATGTTGTCGGAGTTGTAATATGTCTATGTTCTCTGCAGATACTTCTAAGCCCTTGGGATAAGAAAACTTAGCAAGGCCTTTCCCACATTACAGCTGTGCCATTGCCAGTCTGCATTCTTCAGTAGTAGACCAGTGAGTGAAGGTAAAGGGTTTCTGACTTGATATGATCTTTTCTTGCCGATTTTCATTTTGTTTCCCATAGTTTTGATCATGCATGGAATGATTAGATTCATAGGATATGTTCTGCTTACGAGTTATGGAACATTACACAGTGTCACTGAACACAAGATCTTTGTTTCTGGTTTTACAGCTGCCTGAGGGTTTGTAGCTGGCATGGATAGGCCAAACGCGGGTAAACCACAGGATAAGTTCTGGGAAAAAGTTGATAAAGTAATATCGAATGAAGGTGAAGGACCTCGAATGAAAGTAATACCTGAGAATGTTCAGCCATCTCTTCCTGAAGGCACGCGTAATGTACCACCGGTAGAGGTCAATTCCTGTGGAGACAATCCAGTGCAAGATGAGCCCGATCTGGTTGCTGAAGACCGTGAAGCTAATAATATTATGCTTGAGCAAACCGATCATTTTGATCCAATGCGGATTGATCCAGATCCCAACAGTGAAGACAATGGGGACAATGCTTCAGTTCAACCTTCTTCTGCTCCGAACTCTTTTGCAAGGGAAATTATATGGTGTGAGATGTTAGCACCCAAATTAGTTGGTCGAGAACGGATTGTGGATGAGCTCTGGGATTACTTAATGACAAACGATATATTATGCATCGGAGTCTATGGGATGGGGGGAGTGGGGAAAACCACAACCATGAAGCACCTCTATAATAAATTGCATGACAGTGCTGCCTTTGAGAATGTATTATGGGTCACGGTGTCAAAAGACTGCAGTATCTACGAGCTTCAAAATAAGATTGCCAGAGCCCTCATGGTTCCTGACCTTTTCAAGGATGCTGACGAAGAGATGAGGCCAACATTGTTGTTCAACCGTTTGAGCAAGAAAAAGAAGTGTCTAGTTATTTTAGATGATATGTGGCGGCATTTTGAGCTTGCAGACGTTGGAATTCCAGTCAAAAGAGATGGTGTTCGGCTGGTCCTAACAACACGATATCGTGATGTTTGCGAAAAGATGTCGTGTCAAGCGAAAATTGGAGTTCAACCTCTGTCTAATGAAGCAGCATGGGCATTGTTTGTACAGACACTTGGTTCTGATCTACCTCCTAGTCGGAAACTTGTTGCCGAGGATATTGTTGAGGGGTGCAAAGGCTTGCCGTCAGCTATTGTTATTATGGCGGAAAGCATGAGGGGAGAGGTTGATGATCTTGTATGGGAAGCCACGCTGGAAAATTTGAAACGACCAGGAGTTCTGGAACAGAGCATGAAAGAGAGTGTTTTCCCGATTCTGGTGCATAGTTACAACCGCTTGGATAAGAAGCAGCAGCTGTGTTTTTCATTGTGTGCTCTATATCCCAAAGATTGGTCAATCCCCAGACAAGCATTGATAGAACTTTGTATTGATGAGGGGGTGATCCATGAAGATAGGAGGTGGAAGATGTATAACGAAGGGCACAGATTATTAGATGAACTTGAAAAGGCGTGCCTCTTGGAGGCGTATGGTGCAGGCAGTGGAAGAGTTAGGATGCATGGTGTGATTCGGGATATGGCATTGCACATGATGAACGCGAACAGCGCCCCATGCATGGTGAAATCTGGCTTGGGTTTGGAAGATGTGCCGGATGATGAGGAATGGTTGCCTAATCTTCAGAAGGTCTCCTTGATGAGTAATCACATAGAAGCAGTTCGACCCTCCATATCACCAAACTGTCCTCAACTTGCAACTCTGTTGTTGAGTGACTGTTCGAGATTGCGTAAAATTTCAAAACGTTTCTTTCAGCGGATGCAGGGGTTGAAGGTTATTGATTTGAGAAGTACTAGCATCACAGAAGTGCCAAAATCTGTCATGAACTTGAAGAAATTGAATGCACTAGTGCTCAATAAGTGCCTTAAATTATCTCGTATTCCGTCCTTGGCGAAGTTGACATCGTTAAGGAAGTTGGACCTCATGAAGTGTATAAATATTAAAGAAGTACCAAATGGTTTGGGGATGTTGGTTAATCTTACATATCTCAGCTTAAGAGAGACGGGGATTGAAAGGATTCCAGATGGAGTGGTCTGCAAGTTAAAGAAGCTTCAACACCTTGAAGCGGATTATATTGCAGTGAAGGGAGAAGAAGTTGGAAAATTGAGGAAGTTGGAGGCACTCCAATGTCGTTTTGAAAACGTGAATGAGCTGAATGAGTACACGCTGCATGCAACAACTATAGAGTCATACAATCTCGTCATAGGAGCTCGTACACATCTCGACTATTGGCATGGTGTAGTTGCATCCGTTCATGATCTAAATTTTTTTATTAGCGGCAAAGTTATTATTATGGGTGAAGGAGAGTATAAGATAGGAGAAACTTATCATCTACCAAGAGACGTGAAGGCATTGTGGATTCGGGAGTATGGGGGGACGTGGAATATATCCAGTTTTACGCAACTTGAAGAACTGGAGGTGCTATGGATTAAAGGGTGCGATGAGGTGTTAACACTGAGTGGGAATGATGGGGGACAGCCAGAAGAGCGAGAGGGACAGCTGGAGGAACGAATTTCTCCACCGCCACCAGGAGACCACTGCCCCAATCTCAAGGAGCTCCAGATCTCTGGATGTCCAAAATTGGTACAGATCTCTGCAATCTGTACCTTAAGAAACTAGAAAAGCTCGATATACACCTCTGCAAGGAATTGGAGAGTATAATAGGAGCAGCAACAGACGGAGAAGAATCACTGACATCATCAACGTCACCACTGCCACCCGACGCTTTCTCCCAGCTCCAATCAGTTAAAATCAGTGAATGCCCGAAGATGAAGAATGTGGTGGGGCCTGAATTGCTTCCTCTTCTCCATAACCTCCAGTGGATTCAAGTTTTTAATGCCACCATATGGACGAGATAATAGTAACGGTAACGCCATCCCCACCACCAATTCCTGCAGCCATGTCTACCCTCTTCCTTCCTCTTCTTACAACGATTTACGTTGGGTGATGTCATATGATGAAGAGGGTGCTAACCCTTCTTACAATGATTTATGTTGGGCCAAGACTACTCTTGAACCCTACGTGTTTGTTTATTTGTCAAACCGAAAAATTCCTTTTACGAGAATGCCGGTCCTAATCGACAGCAGGACTAGGGAGGGAGGGATGGACCCAAACTGTGCTGAGAGGAAGTAATGATACAAGTCAAGGTACTATTTTTCACTTGCTGATCAAATTTTTTCACCTTTTGGGTACCGACGAATGAATTAATATATTTCTTTGTCTATTATTTTTAAAAAGTGTTTTTTTCTTTTGTTTTTGAGAAATTTCGTTTTCTAATCAATTTTGTAAAAGTTAGTTTCATCATAAATTTTACTTTGGAAAAAAAATCACATATATTTTGATAATCGTCTCAGATTTGACCTCCGTTACTATTCTGTTAATATTTCCATCTATTAGCCTACATGAACTTTAAGGGACCCACTAAATTTATTCATCATTTGATCATCTTCTCTTTTCTTTACAAAAATAATTAAAGTTTTCATAAAAGTCTCAGTTTTGTTTTAGATTTTGATTTTTAATTTAAAAAATATATATGTCAGCATCCCATTTTGATCCACCGGCTCCAGGAGAGAATATTAAAAACATTCCTAACTACAACCCGGAAACTATTACAGAAAAAGACCCTCGTGTTACTATTCACAGCTGGGTCAGCCATGTCAATTGGACGGCCTTGACGAGACGAAATCTGGGTCCGCACAAATCGGATATTAGAAAATTGGTATAAGGTCACTACTGCACTCAGAAAAATTCGAGAATCAATATTACGTAGAAATATATTTTCCGATTCGGAGTTTTGTTCCGGATTTTGAAAATCGAACTTGATGCTCATAAAGCCCGAAGACGTCTTGTTGAGTATTTTTTCTCAAAACAAATGAAATAAAATAAAATAAAATAAAAATCAAGGTTAAATTATGGAAGTGCCTTGATTTAAAAAAACCGTGAATATTCAAAAAATCAGTCAAAAATACTTCACACCGATGGATGACGGAAATTACGATTTTGCCCCTCATCTTATGATCATGCTACTTTGTCGATTTCGAATTTTCCTCGTGCTGCGATCCTCCATGCATCGCTCCCAGGGCCGTCTGGTTGACATGGCTGATCTGACTATGAATAGTAACCCGGGATTAGATGGGTCTTCTTCTGTAATAGTTTTCGAATTGTAGTTAGGAATGCTGTTGAAGTTCTCTCTTGGAGCTGGTGGACCAAAACGAAATACTGACATGTATTTTTAAAAAAATTACAAATCAAAATATAGAATAAAATTGAGACTTTTAGAAAACTTTGGTTATTTTTGTAAAGAAAAGAGAAGATGATCAAATGATGTGCAAATTTGGTGGGTCCCATAAAGTCCATGTAGACAAATAGACGAAAAATATTAATAGAATAGTAACGGAGGTTAAATCTGAGACGATTATCAAAACATGTGATTTTTTTGTTACAAAGTAAAATTGATGACAAAACTGAAAACTTTTACAAAATTTAAGTTTTTTTATTTATTTACCCTATAAAAAAAACTCTTCTATGGAATTCATAAACGTACTAGACGGCAGCCCGTGCATCCCACATAAGTCACCTTGATTATTTCACGAATTTTGAGTTCATGGAAACTATGCTATTAATCTACAACACACCTTTTATTTTTGTTTTTGTTTTTTGCAGGGAGGTGGATTCATTCAAGGGGGAACAATGAGTAGCATTGGATTGCACAATGAGATTCCCTATTAAGGTAATTAAAGTCCTCTGGTGTTCTAACCCCTCCATCTTCCATCTTTTCTGTAATTCTCGTGTCATTCCCACACTTTGATGTGATGATTTTCTTGTTCGGGGATAATCAAGAGTTTTTGCCCAAATTAGATCTCTTTTGCAAAATATTTCTTATAATAGACTTCTTTGCAAACTAATTTTCCATAATAGACTTACATTATTTTATATATTCATTTACATACCTCAAAATACTTTGATTTGTTTTATTTAAGTTCTTGGCCCAGTGAGAAATATGCAAGAATATTCTTCTTTTTTACTTGTATTCCTAGAAGAGTTTAATTTGTTTGATTTAAGTCATTGACCCAATAAAGGATAGGTGAAAAACAAAATCACCATTATCATTCAATCCTTAATTAAAACCTGATTCTTCAGCTTGCTGCTGCTGTGGGAGATTGCAGGATTGTGGATAGCTTAAAAGACGGGGAAGTCGGAGACAGTGAACTCCTGCTTCTGCGATTGTTGCTAAGGAGATTTAGAAACGTTTGCTCTTTCAATTATCAGCATATTCAGCGTGTTGTTCTATGAAGAACTTCTATAATATGTGTGTGTCTGCCTGCTCGGCTAGGTATTCTTCAGATACTAGAAAATCAACTATCGGTGAGTGTCAAATGTGTCATCTGTGGATGTGGTGAACTCTGCTGAATCAATTTATTGTTCTTATAGTTCTCCTGTATTTTCGGAATGTAATTTCGCTGGACAGAGGAGATGCATGTGCTGGTAAATTGGTAGGTTAGTCAATATGTTGATGTGATGAGAACGGAGTTCCACCACATTTGCTCAGCCGCCCTCATTCAATATTACTTCCACCTCTTCCGAGAACATATTTCACTTTACTGAGTGTGTGTAAATACATATAACTTGAGGAGAGGAAGATTAATCAGAATTAGTCTCGCTGAAATATCGAACATTTGAAGCATAACTTTACCCTTTGCAACTGGAGACCTGGCCTTCCAAAATGGCATATAGAGAGAAGAGTTTGATGTTCCTCCGCAAATGCATTTATCTCAGGTCAGTGTTAATAAAACAGAACAATTAATCATACTACAATCTTCTGAATTGAGCAGAGAAAAGAAAGGGAAACGGTCAACCTTTTGAACTTTTTTCTTTTTCGTCCTAAATTTTTAATTGAGATGAAATTGTCCTCAAACTTTTCAAATAGTGTCAGTTTTAGTAGTCCTTCGGTTAATTAACTTTTCCATTCAAAAACTATTTTTCAATAAAAAAACTATTCAAAAAGGGATTTTTATTCTTTTTAAACAAAACTAGGTGATAACTCGCGCATTGCGCGAGAAAGAATTTTTATTTTTCCACAAAAAACTTATGAATTCTTCTTCGAGAAATATATATTGTGGATTAAAATTATTTCACTTAAAATTTAAATGAGTTCCGCAAAAAACTATATTTCACCAAAAGCGAAATTTTAATATCCTAAATATATTGTGAAAAAAAGGGAAGTAATGTGCGGTTTTTCAAATATAATAAAATGCAAATCTTAAATAATTGTTTTAGATAAATAAATAATTGGAAAAAGGTACCTATCAAAAATATTTTTTTTCTTGAATATGTACATTGAAATAATTATTTAAGATGATATGTTTTCCTATACTTGAAAAATCAGCGTATTACTTTTTTTCTTGACTTAAAATTATTTTTCAATTTCAATTGTATGATTTCTAGTCCAAGTAATATGTCCCGGTGCAGTCCATGTAGTTGCCTTACAACATGAACAAGTCCTGGAGGACGTACAGACATCTTCCGTTGCCTATGAAACTGCAACTACTAACTACATAGATGGTGGGAAGATAGGCACTGCAGCGGAGCCAAATCCAACTGCACTATTATGAATTTTATTTTCTAATAAAAGAAATCCAAAATGACCATAATAAGGACTGTGGACGGTGGACACGCTTAGTACTTATGTTTAGTATTTTAGTTAAAGTGTTTAATATTTTTGTTATTTGTGATGGATTATATAAAATAGTAAACACTTCAATCGTAACACTAAACACTTAAATTGAAAGTATAAGTAAAAAATACTTGTGCTAATCACGATTACTAAAAATATTAAATACTTGAACTAAAGTATGAAACGCTTGAACTGAAAGTACTAAAAGTATCACAGTGATACGGAGTCATGTTAGCAAATCCCCTGTACTGAGAACACTTTCACTTTTGCAGAGCAATTTTCTAGTCATTTCCCTAAAGTTGCCTCCACCCAGTAAGCATTGACAATAAGGGCGGTGAACAGAGAGCACTTCCACTTTTTGCAGGATTGCGAGTATGGTTTTCAGCTCTTCACCATTGCAGGGGTCACTACCCAGAAGCTCGTTGAAGCCTTTTCTCTCAAACTGCCGGTTTCACTCAGCTTCTCTGCTTGGAAGATTTTTTTCCTGTGCCGAGTTCCAATGATCTGCTTGCTTGTTGGAAATCTTTCCGTTGGTGATTGCCCCATCTCTGGGAGATCTTGGAGCCCTCATGGTTCCTGACCTTTTCAAGGATGTTGATGAAGGGATGAGGCCAACGTTGTTGTTCAACCATTTGAGCAAGAAAAAGAAGTGTCTAGTTATTTTAGATGATATGTGGCAGCATTTTGAGCTTGCAGACGTTGGAATTCCAGTCATAAGAGACGGTGTTCATCTGGTCCTAACAACATGATATCTTGGTGTTTGCAAAAAGATGTTGTGTCAAGCGGAAGTTGGAGTTCGACCTCTATCTGATGAAGAAGCATCGGCATTGTTTGTACAGACACTTGGTTCTGATCCACCTCCTAGTCGGAAACTTGTTGCTGAGGATATTGTTAAGGAGTGCAAAGGCTTGCTGTTAGCTATTGTTGTTATGGCAGGAAGCATAAGGGGAGAGGTCGAGGATCATGTCTGGGAAGCCATGCTGGAAAATTTAAAATGACTAGGAGCTCTGGAACGGAGTATGAAAGAGAGTGTTTTCCCGATTCTGGTGCACAGTTACAACTGCTTGGATAAGAAGAAAAAACTATGTTTTTTAACGTGTGCTCTATATCCTGAAGATAGTTTAATCGATAGACAAAAACTAATAGAACTTTGTATTGATGAGGAGGTGATTCGTGAAGATAGGAGGCGGAAGTGTATAACGAAGGGCGCAGATTGTTAGATGAACTTGAAAAGGCGTGCCTCTTGGAGGCAAATAGTGAAGGCCCTAGAGAAGTTAGGATGCATGATGTGATTCGGGATATGGCACTGCACATCATGAACGCGAACAACTCCCCATGCATGGTGAAATGTGGCTTGGGTTTGGAATATGTGCCGGATGATGAGGAATGGTTGCCTAATCTTCAGAAGGTCTCCTTGATGAGGAAAGACATAAAGGTAGTTCCATCCTCCATATCACCAAACTGTCCTCAACTTGCAACTCTGCTGCTAAGTTACAGTTTGAGTCTGCAAAAAATCTCAAAACGTTTTTTTTTTCCGCGGATGCAGGGGTTGAAGGTTATTGATTTGAGAAGTACTAGCATCACAAAAGTGCTCTTGATTATCTCGTATCCTGTCCCTAGCGAAGTTGACATCGTTAAGGAAGTTGGAGCACATGAAGTGTATAAATATTAAAGAAGTATCAGATGGTTTGGAGATGTTGGTTAATCTTACATATCTCTGACAGATGAGGATCGAAAGGATTCCAGATGAAGTAGTCTGTAAGTTAAAGAAGTTATAGCACCACGAAGCGGATTGTATTACAGTGAAGGGAGAAGAAGTTGGAAAATTGAGGAAGTTGGAGGCACTCCGATGTTGTTTTGAAAACGTAAATGAGCTGAATGAGTACACACTGCGAGCGACAACTATAGAGTCATACAGTCTTGTCATAGGAGCTCGTACAAATCTTGACTATTGGCATGGTGTATTTGCATATGGTGATGACATTTTAAATTTTTACAAAGTTATTATTATGGAAGAAGGAGAGTATGAGACAGGAGAAACTTGTCATCTCCCAAGAGATATCGAACATATGAAGCATAACTTTAGCCCATCGCAAGTGGTGTCTTCCGGAGACCTGGCTTTCCAAAATGGCATGTCACGCTTCATGAATCCCACATTGATTGTGTAATGAGGAGAACTGGATTTATATATAAGGTCCAATGATCTCATAAATAGCTAGCACTTTTGAGTGACGAGCCTAGCGATAACATTACATATGGAATTAGAGCCGACCCTTGCCCACAATCATACGGGATTGCAAGTAGGCGTTTTGGGGGCTACCCACGAGCCCGAATTCGTGGGAGGTATGTATTGGACCTCGGCCCAAGAGCCCAGCTAGGATGTTGGGGCTAAAAGGGGGAGAGTTTGTCACGCCTCACGAATCCCACATCGGTTGTGCAAACCACATCGATTGTGCAAAGAGGAGATCTGAGATTTATATGTAGGGCCCAATGATCTCATAAATAGCTAGTACTTTTGAGTGACGCGAAGACTCTTATGAATTGAGCAGAGAAAAAAATAAGGAAAACGGTGAGGAAGTGGTCTTGGTGTAGTGACACAAGACCTATTTGTCTCCCTCATTATTGGAAAAAAAGAAAAAGAAAGGAAAGGGTCATACTTACTCTTCAACCTTTTGAACTTTTTTCTTTTTTGTCCTAAATTTTTATTTGAGCTGAAATTGTCCTCAATCTTTCCAAGTACTGTCAGTTTTAGTCCCTCAATCAATTTGTTAACTTCTCCACCCTAAAACTATTTTTTTAATTAAAGTATGAGAAAATATTTATTTTTCCTCAAATAAATACCTTAGATAATAAAATTTTCAGTTATTTGTTTTTTTTTCCTATCGACGGATTGCTTCTTTTCTTGATTTAAAATTATTTTTTCAATTGTATGATTTATTGTTATTTTGCTTTTTAAAGATATCTATCTTAGATTATATGATTTCATTCATGATACACCCATTTCTTGATAAAAAGACAGCTCATCCCAGATTAAGTTCATTTAATTTTCAAGTGAAATAACCTTAATTGATAATAGTAAGTTTTTCTTGAGTAAAAAAGCATAATATATTTAATTTTGAATTTTCTACAAAAAATTAAAAGTTCTTCCCGCATAACGTTCTCATCTAATTAATTATATATAATTAAAATTTTTGGTTTTCTTCGCTGAAATAACATGATGAAGCAGCCGAGTTTTCTAGATGATGATATCTTTCATCCGATTCTAAGGAAGATTAAAGGATAATTGCAATTGATGACTATATTGGCAAAAGAAAAACCAAAAGAATTTCTCCCATTTTTTCCCCAATTTGTTATTGTGAATAGTGAATTGGTAAAACAATTGGTGAAAAGGCTATTATTCCCTTTTCCTTTGTGCAAGGAGTCCCTCCATTAGATGAAAAGCATCATCCATATTATAACTTTCTAAGGATTTGCTTTAACGACAAACTGAATTCTCAAACTTTATTTATATTTACAATAGCAAGATTTGAAATTCAAATTAATGTTTGAACAGGATAGTTCAAGTCCGGTTTAATGATCGCTCATGATTTATCGGTGAAAAAAAGTTAAAAGTCATAACGAGTTTTTTTTGTTTCACTTTCTTATTATCCACTAGATTCACGAGCCCCTCCTTTAAATGAAAATGACTCAAATAATACTGGGAGAAAGAAAATGAAAATGATTAGGGTTTATCGATGGGTAGAAAGCTTTTTTTTTTCCTGAATAAAATACTTCATAAATATTAACAAGAGTCGATTACATCTACGACTAGATTTAGGTCAGGATACCCAACAAAAATACAAAGTGGATGAAAATTTGACAGGTTCCTGAATTGGCCCAAGTCATGGTCGAGGGTATTGTCTGACCTGGGAATCCAGGAACATAGCCAATCCGAGAAAAGATTGAGAATAGAGATAATATCCTGAACAATGTTTCTAATTTCCCAAGAAGAGTTATGCGGATGCAAAATGGCGTCTACTAATAGCAAAGAGTCGCAACGTAGACAGATCTTAGTCAAATCTCGTTCTGCAACAATGGACAGGCCTAGAAGAGTTGCTTGGGCCTCTGCCTGGAGCGGTTTGTCTTCGCATGAGATCTTGAACCATGATAATTTTGGGGGGCTATTCGGGTGTTGAATAACTCTTGAGTGGCATGATCGGCTGTTGTTCCAGGCTGCGTCTGTGCTGATGATGTTCCATTCTGGTGTTGTAGGTTCCTGTGATGCTGAGTTGCAGAGGAGTTGGGGTGAGCTATCTACCTGTTGACCCGTGTTGCGTCCACTTCTATTGTGCTCCATATAAGACCTTTTGATTCTTTTAATAATTTCGTGGAGGTCTGGTGGTTTACCTGCATGCAAAACATCATTTCGTGAGTTCCATAGCTGATAGAGAGTGATCACTGCATATACGAAAAACCTAGTCCTATCAGGAGTGTTTGATAGAAACGTAAGTGGAGGGCAAGCAACAAAATTAATCAAGTCCTTGGCACTAGTGCTCGGGATAACGCTTGATTGAAAATCCCAAGGTGATTACCTCCAGGCAACAAGATAGAATATACATTCTCCGTAGAGATTATCTAAACTATCGGAGCTGGTTTAGCAAAGAGGGCATGGGGTCTCTTCTTCACTAAACCAAGGGAGGCTTTCACTAGCTATTCTCCAGAGATAGAGTTTAAAATGTTCATGGATTTTTAGTTTCCAGATAGCTTTCCACACTATTCCACTATGATTTTGGAACTTGTCCTGCTGATCTAAGAGGTATAAGGATTTGACTGAATGCTTCCCTGATGTGTTTGGAGTCCATACATCGAAGTCTTCAAGGTCTTCTTGGGCCAAATGTATTTTGAGTATGTTGTCCACCGTTCTTTGCTCAAAAAGGTTTGTGAGTAGCGGAATGTTCTATCCTTTGGATGGAAAAGCATCAAGTCACGTACCCTTAGCTCCGGATCTTGAGCTGCATTTAATCTAGGGGAGGGTTTGTGATTGTCCATACCTGGGATCGATGGGTTGTGCTAAGCCGAGATGGTCGAGCCGTTACCTACAGAGAAGCAAGTGCTTACATGGATGGTGTTTTTGCACCATTGAAGGCCTTTCCATGCTGGTGAGGGAGAGGAGCGGTTGAAAGAATTTAGGAAGTTACCGTACTTTGCTTTGATAGTCCTACCCGCTAGGTTATTATTGGTTATTGTCAATGCCTAGGCTGTTTTGGAAAGCATTGCTTTGTTGGAGTCTTCCACTCTTCTGAATCTAAGGCCTCCCTTTGCTTTCGGTTGACAAATGGTATTTCAGTTCTTCGATGCATAGTAGGAGCTCTCCTCTTTGCTTGTACCCCACTAGAATTTTTTTGCCACTTTGTCGATGGTGTTTAATGTGGACTTTGGTAGTCGAAACAGTGACATTGTGTAGATCAGGGTGCTATTAATCATCGAGTTGATAAGGGTTGCTCGACCCGCCCAAGAGAGTGCCTTTGCTTTCCATGATACAAGTTTGTTTTTGATTCAGTCAATTAGGAATTGGAAAGATTTTTCCCTTTTTTATCTTGATGAACAGCGAGTTACCCAGATATTTAGCATCTTCCTTTAGTTTCCTCATGCCTAGGATGGTTTTCGCATTTCTCCTCATATCTGCTATGGAGTTCTTGGAGAATAAAAGTCCTGATTTAATGTAGTTGACTTCTTAACCCGACCATGAACAGAATTTGTCGAGGATGTTCTTTATATTTCTGATGTTTGCATCAGTTGCTTTTGAGAGAATGAGAAGGTCATCTACAAACATGAGATGAGAAATTTGTGGTCCTCCTCTACTGATCTGAATGCCCTTGATATCACTATTTGCTTTTGCCCTATACAGAAGTCTAGACAAAATTTCAATTGATATTACAAATAAATAGGGTAAAATGAAGCCTCCCTGTCGTATACCTCTGGATGGTGAGAAGTGGCCATGGGGTGAGTCGTTGAGCAAGATAGAAAACGTAGAAGTTGAGAAGCACTGGAAGATCCATGATATGAGGGTCGAGTGAAATCCCAATTTTTCCAAGATCTTGACGATGAAGCTCTATTCTATCTTGTCAAAGGCTTTCATAAAGTTGATTTTCATCTCTATCCAGCCTCTACGAGCCTTTGTTTTTCTCATTGTATGAAGGATCTCCTGGGCTAGCAGTCCATTTTCATTTATCCATCTCCTTCGATGAAAGCAGTTTGGTTCGGGGAGATGATCTTTTGGGGTAGTGGTTTGAGCCTGTTTGTTATAATTTTTGAGATTATTTTGTAGCAAACGTTGCAAAGACTGATGGGTCTGAAATCTTTAAAAGATGAGGCTCCTTGACTCTTTGGTATGAGGCAAATAAATGTATTGTTCCACTCTTTGAGTATGTAGCTTGAGATGAAGAAGTTTTTTACTGCAGAGAAAGGAGTGGCTTGACTACTTCTCCGTAGTGTTTATAGAACAGTGAAGGAATTTCATCAAGTCTAGGGGCTTTGATATTTGGAATTGAGTTTAGAGCAATTTAGGATTTCCTTGTCATCTGGAATTTGGATTAGGTTTTCATTCTCTAACTTTGTGATGATTTGGCTGATCAGATCTTCCATGTCTTCGGGTATGACTGGATGGGAAGTTTGAAAAAGTTCCTAGAAGTTCATGAGAAAATAGTTGCCTATTCCTTCATGATCTAGAGTCCATTCCCCGTCATTGTCTTTGGTGGCTGTAATGTGGTTTGATCTGCTTCGGATAACAATTGAAAGGTGGAAAAATTTTGAGTTTCTGTCTCCTTCTTTCACCCAGAGTTCTCTCGATTTCTGTCACCATATTAGATCTTTCCTGATAAGATTTTCTTCCAGCTCTGCCGTGAGTTTTTCTTCTTCCGTTTTAGTATCTGCTGTGGGGTGCTTTCCTTGGATTTCTTCAATTTTCTCCGTGACTCCTGCAATGTTAGTGTCACAATATCCAAACACTTCTTTGTTCCATTTCCTAAGGTCTGTTTTTACGGCTCTAATTTTGAACGAGAGTTGGAAGGCCTTTGAGCCATTGACATATTTATTCCAGGCGGTTTTGACTATCTTTTTGCTTGACTTATCACGGGTCCAAGCTTTCTCAAAACGAAAAGGTCTAGGAATATGTGAAGAGTCCATCCACAATTTTAACAAGATAGGATTATGATCAGATCGAATTTGTGGTAGATGGAAAACTCTCGCTCTTGGAAAAATGGTTCTCCATTCATCATGCTATAGCCCTATCAAGTCTTTGTTCTATGGAAGCTAGACCTATTCTCTTATTTCTCCAAGTGAATGGGTTACTAGTTAAATCAAGATCAACACAACCTAATTGATTAATAAAAGTATCGAGGAAAGAGCGAGATGATGAGACATAATTACGACCTCCTATTTTGTCAGAAGTAGCACAGATTTCATTAAAGTCATCCACAATCAACCAAGGGCAATCTATAATATTTGCAATATCAGTTAGCTTAGCCCAAAACAGAAGTTTAGCATGCATGTAAGGAGGTCCATAAACTGCAGTAAGTATCCACGGGGCTGGTAAAATATGATGCTCAACTATAGCATGAATTTAGTATGGTGAAGATTTAAGGATTGTTAACTTTAGCTTCGTGTTCCAAAGAAGGCATAGGCCACCAACTGCATTGGAGGATTCTACCGAGAAGATGCCATCAAGGTTGCAGCTCTTTGCTATCTTATTGCACTGCCTGAAATCTGTTTTGGTTTTCGCGAGAAAGATCATATTAGGATGGTGCTTTCGGACGAGGAGACATAAAGCTCGAACTGTCGGCACTTCCCTCACACCCTGACAGTTCCAGGCTAGTAAACTCATGGCTGTCTCGGGGGCGTGATAAGGCCCGCCTACTCGGCCATTTGGACTTCTTCAATGTTATTTCTGTCTTCCATCTCTTCGACATGATATTGCGTCCCTGCATGTGTTGGATTTTGATGGGCTGGTATCCCGGATATGTGAGAATCTGACATCCATGGATTGGCATTGTGGGTAGCCGTTCTCTCCACTGTAGTCAGTGCTATATGTCTAGTCCAATCCATTTGCATATGCATCGACTTCTCGATAGTCCTCGCCACTTTGTTGACGATTCTGGTGTATGGGATTGAGAGATTGAGCAGGTCGTCAAGAGTAATTTCATGCTTCTGTTTCCTATGTGGGAAAACAAGCATTCGGACATATGAATCGGTAAAATCCTCAGAGAGAGGCAGCGGGCTCGGTGGGTTTTTCCTGATTGCGGTGGGCCTGTTTTGTTCTAGGCTCCGGGCCTGTTTTGCTGGTTGGGCTTTTCCAGTGCGCTCTGGGCTTTCTTTGGGCTGTCTCTGGTATTGGGCTTACATTTGGGCCTGTGTTTCAATGTGCCCGTAGTAGAAAGTGTCTGTGGACATAGCCTGAGCCCTAATCTTCCTCCTCGCTTCCTGCTTTCCAGACCGAGCGGATTCGATTTGTTCCCTGTGCAAGAAATCCAGCGTGGCTTCCGTCTCCTCTGCCTTTTCCGGGGTTTCAACGGTCGGAAATTTCTGACCTTGCTCAGAGTTCATTCCTCCCGCGGCATTGACTTCGGATGTGCTGTCGTTGTCATCTGTCAGGTCTGTGCTGCTTCCGGAGAGATTGAAATTGATCCGATATTTTTCTTTTTGGGGAGTCGTGCCTCGAGGGAGCGTTGGGGAAGGGGTTTCGGTGTCTGGGTGGTGGGTAGCCCAGACCGGCGCCGGAGTTTCCGTGAGGTCTGCAGAGACCTTAGGTGGTCGGAGGTCGGATTGGCTATCAAAACGTAGCCACGGGCCGTAGAGATTTGGGGTAACTGGTAATTCGGACGCACGGTGGGTTTGATAATGTCCGAGGATTCCGCAATGGTAACAGAAAGTTTTGAGGTGCTCTTGCGTTTCATCTTCGCTCGTTGGCAGATCGAGAGCTTCTTGGTCCTGTACCATAGACATTTCCATTGGTGGTGGGGTGTCTTGTGGTTGCAGGGTGGGTTTTGGAGTGGAAGATGGATGTTGTTTCTCTCTGCGATGGAGGTGTTGTGATGATGAAGTAGGGGTTGTCACAGGGCTTAAAGAAAGGGTGGTAAATGCTAGTAAGATCACGAGCAGAGCGTTGATTGCGGGAGTAAAGTCGAAATTGTTCTGGCTGTTGCGTGAAGCAAAGCCGAGAATGTTTTGGTTGTTGCAGAGGGTTGTATGAATTGACAGAGAAGGGAGTTGGGTGATTGGAATTAAAGAATGTTGCAGAGTGTTGATTTTTGTTTCTTGCATATTGGAGAAGAAGATGTCAATGATGCACCTGATGAAAGCGATGGGTAGGAAGAAGAGATGGGGAGGAAGAAGAGAGAATGCTTCCAAGAAAGGGAAGAGAAGTGAGGGAGCTCTCAAACAAGGAGAGAAAACTGTTGCTTTTTAATTTGATGGGTTGAAAGCTTGGGTAATACTCGAAAAGATCTTTATTAGAAAGAAGTTTCGAAGTTCACTGTAGTCAGTGTGATGTCAAGAAAACAGTGCGTATGATGTTCCAAAACCGTCGCTTCACCCCGCCTTTGAAGGACGCAAAGAAAAGTACAAAAACCCCCTTAAGGCTTCTATCTGTTGAATGACGCGTTTCTATGGCGGCTAATTGCTCTCCTTCCACCATGAATTCCACAAAGCACCTAGAAAGGATCTTACTTGATGACTCTGTTGCTTCCCCATTCACTGATAACAATCCAACTGCTACTTGAAGTTCGGACAGCACAGCTGCACCGAGTTACCGTACAGGCCCCCATGCTCTCCATCCTCTTCTTCTCCACCTTCTTCCTCACTCTCTCCCTCCTCTCTCTCCTCTTCCTCTCCTTCTCTCTCTACACCAACAAGCTCCGCATCCCCAGTCCGATCCCGACACAGCAGCACGCAACGACGACCGCATCAGCCCACCAGCTCCAGAACTGTCATTAGCGGAATCCGAGGGCCTGTCCGGCCAGCCGGACCGGGATTCGGACCCGATTCAGGGTCAGGGCCCCAAAAGGAAGAAGAAGAGGGCGAGGAAGAAGAGTAAGAGGCCGGACTTGGATAAGGAAGAAGAGCATAGTACTGGTGGGGGCGATGAGAAGAAGGCGGTGGGATCCGGGTCGAGCGCTGATTTGGGTTTTCTGGACAAGCCCGAGCTGATTTGCCTGTACCCTTTTACCTCCTTGGGCAGTGCCACTCAGAGGAGGATCAAACAGCAGTACGATGAGCTCGTGACGTCCCACTATTCCAAGGGGCTGACACTTGCTCAGGTCGGTACCCTTTCTTGAACTCTGTCACCTGATTCTTCTTCCACAACAGGGTAGAACTTGAAGGGTGATGAGATTGCTTCTGCGATTGGCTTCATTCATGTTCCCGTCTTTCCTGTCTGCCAAAATGTGGAAATTATGATTCTTTTGTCTGCAAAAGATGGTTTTGCTGCTGGCATTTTGAAGAATCAGGTTGCTTCTTCTCGTGATAGATGGTACTGTTACTGGCGTGTAGGAGTTAGTTCCATTTTCATTGTCTGATGTTCTCCAACCATGTCAAAGATTGCAAATTTTTTGCATGCAAAAAGATGGAGTTTCCGTTGAATTGCTTTGGCTTGTGTTTACTTTAATCATTTCAATAGTAGAAAAGCTTTCCCATCTTGAAAATGAAAGGAAAAAATATGAGGTCTGAATTGGCATTTTGGTGGAGTTCATATGGTATCTTCTGCGATCTCTGAAGATGGTTTTTGAGGAAACTGGAATCAACTTCTATGTCCATTTCAGGTGGAATTATTCGGTGTAGTGTATAAATTCTATTTTAGTAAAACTGCTTTATGAAAAAAGGGGGGAAAAAAAGGAACTAAACAGAATGTGGATATAGTTTTTTTAAACACATGAGCATTAACATATTCCTTGTATTGTCTAGAAGGAGCTGTGCATCTACTCCTAAACCGTCGTCAGGACTATATAGAATGCAGCATAGGTGTTTCTTAATTGTACTGATGAGTTTCTTCTCTTGGAGATGGAGGCCTATTGCTAGCTTTAACCACAGATCATCTTACCTATTATTATCTTGAAATATAGAAACCTTTCCAGTCTTTGGAGGAAAAGATGACCTTTTGAATAGGTCCCAAGTGCATCTTGCCTAGCTTTAACCACAGATCATCTTACCTATTATTATCTTGAAAAATAGAAACCTTTCCAATCTTTGGAGGAAAAGATGACCTTTTGAATAGGTCCCAAGTGCATCTCTGCTCTGTAAAGGAAAATGAGATACTTGAAAACAACTATTATCTTAATAAAAGCCTCGCACTCCACTTTCTTGTTGCAGATTTGCATTGGCCAGAACTCATGCACCGTGCCCGTGACTCCAGAGATATTTGGCAGAGACCCATGCCCAAGCGTAATGAAGAAGCTCTCTGCTGAGGTCATTTGCAGCTAAGAAAACAAACCACGAAATTCCCACTTATTGAAGAGCTAAGGCTTGAGAAAAGTCAAGTTCCCCTTTCTACCATCTTGGTAATTTACTAGCTCGAATCGGTTGTCCTTGGAGTCATGCAGGGTTCAGCATCTACAGAGGTGAAGTTGTACAAAATTACACTAACACAATGCACACTCGTCTGCATGAAGCCTCTCACTGGTTCTGAAGATGATGGTGGATTATAGATTAGGATATACAAACATATTATGTATATATATGTGTGTGTGTGCGCGCGCTCGCTAGTCATTCCTTATCGTATGAGGAGTTGAGGGATTTGATGTGAACAAAGCGCATTGAGACGACCAACTGGAGTCCATGTGCTTTGTGGGTTTTAGGAAAGCCTCTTATTTCCTTAGAAGTCTTAATGGTTTCTTGATCATGTGGAAGATTGGTTTCCCTAAGAATCAATTGTTTGATTTTCTTATGTTGTATTGAAGAATTGCTTCAGCTGGTAATCAAATGAAGCCAATTGCTTCATTTATCTAATGGCATTTTATGCTCATGGGAATGGGACATTTGCAATTTTGGATGGAATGGCAATTCGTTAGTCCATGTAGTGTCTGTTTCCCAAAACATTTGGTAATCCAACCTAAAGATGGCCTTTTCCCTGTGCAAACCAGTCCTTTCCCTTCAAAAGAGAATGTAGTATAGTGATGCATATCCTTGCTTGGTAATCAAGAGGTTCCGGGATCGATATTTAGTGGGATTATTCGTATTCATTTACTAGTTATTAAGATTTCTATTTTATTGTATTAGGTCCCCGAGTCTCCTTGTGAAAAAAATAAAGTACTTTCCTCCAGTTGTAATCGACTGAAAATACATGCATGTTTTGTATTTATTAATATGACCATAAAAATGCACTTCTAAGTATACCAACATAGTCAACGTAAAATAAATAATTTAGATATGGATTCTTCACACTAGTAAGCACTTGAAAATCAAAAGATTGAGTTATGGTCCATGTTTTCCGCTTAGATCGGTTAATTGGTCCGATCAGGTTTCAAAAACTATGATTTCCATAATTGTTAACAACAATTAGTGTGGTCTAATACTAGCAGCCCCACTGAAGCTAAAAGTGGCAAAGTGTGACCCTTTCTTGTTCAATGCCGGATAAGAAAAGGAAGGTTCCACCGGATGGAGCCAAATACAACTGCACCACAAATATTATTTTTATTTTTTAAAAAAGAAATCCAAAAGTGTTGGATAAACAAGTACGTTTACGTCATAAGTGTTGGCTCTTTCAGTCACCCCTATTATTACCACATGACTGGCTGAACCCCATGGGATAGTTGGTTGCTTAATAGCAATTCGACATATGTCAGCATGTTGATTGGACTGTCAATACCCCTCATTTCATGGTATGGTTTCATTGAGAGGCTCAAGTTATATGGATCCAAGAACATGTTAGGTGTTCATGGACATGAGATTGGTGTTCAAGGACTGGCTTATGAACAGAGAAACTGCTACTTGAGTTATATGTTGATATAATGCAATATTTTAAGAGCGTATTCTGTTTCCTCCACTTCCTAGGACTTCTAAGGCAGCCCAAATGGGGCCATCTAAAGTAATCTGTTTCCCAGTCATCTCAGTAACATGACTGGGAAATTATGAAGAGGCTGCTTCAATTTCTCAAGAGCCTTCAATACTGTCCTGCAAAGCATAAACAACAGCTTCTTAATCGTTTCTATTTCTGTTTTCCTTTTCCTCTGCAGGCTCATGTATTCAAGTCACATGGAGCCTGTGCTGGCTTCCTTGCAAACTACAACCCGAGATCTTTTGCTAAAGTCTCTTTTGGGAATATGCATTACAACCTTCCTCCTTGGTCCATCAGCATACTTCCTGACTGCAAGAACACAGTCTACAACACAGCTCGGGTGAGAAAAAAATATCGCCCACCTAGTTTCATTCTTGCTTGTGTTGAATCTTCTCTGATAATTAACAAAGAACAACAAATTACTGAAATATTTTAGGGATGAAAGAACACCATCTGAAATAACCCTTTTTTCCCCATTATTTTTTCTTAATGAGTAATTTGCCATGTGTTTCTTTCTTCTTTGGGAGAAATTTTCAGATATTTGTTTTCATTTTAGCAACACTTGCATATGGGGCCGAAAGTAGTTGCTCAAAATCTGGATAAATTCGAAAGGAGTGTATCTTCTATTGCCCATTTCCAATGGGAAGAGGAAATGTGATGTGGCATCAAGAATACAAAATGATTTGTGACCAAAATCAGATGACTGAATCCAAAAATATTATTTTCATGAATATTCAAATCGCACACTATAGAAGCTTTTTGTAAATTGCAAAAACAAAATGATTTGCGACCGAAATGAGATGACCACCTAACATGTTCTTTAAGACTAATTCGTACCAATTCAATAAGTGGAAACAGTTGGTGAAAGAAGTAAATGGAACCCCTGCAACGATGTTAATAAATTTTTTTTTCCATATAGGTGGGTGCACAAACTGCAAGGATGAAGATGACTCCTGTTCCTGTACGTGGAGGATTCTCATGGCAAGCATACGACGAGGAGACAACAGCTTTTGAGGACAGTTCTTTCATGATGATCGGGCTGTTGGAGCAGATAAATGCCACAAGAGATATTTCCGACTACTTGTGGTACATGACAGAGTGAGTTAACGCACATTACAATGCCTATGATCTATTTCTTTGAGATGTCGTTGTCAGTTATCGCCTGTTTAAATAATGCATCTGAATTCCCTTTTCCTTCAATCTTTTCACAAAATAGATTCCAGTTTTGTTATGCTTCTTATCAAAAAAGCATATACACCAAGAGCTATCTGACAATTATTGCCTTTTGTTCTGGTTTCACACTTTGCTTTTACTCTTCCTATATTTGAAAAGAATTATTTTTTACCTCTGTGTAGTGTCAACATCAACTCCAAGGAAGCGTTCCTAAGAGGTGGAAAATGGCCCGTTCTTTTTGTTAACGGTCAACACTTAGGTGTGTAGGCATATTTTATTTTTTTTTGTTATTTTTTTTTTTCACGAGAAGTTTATTCTCTCCAGGCCCATGAACACCTCACAAGCCCATGGATTCAGGTAAGTCCATATGCAAGCGCATGTGTGGGTGTGTAGGGATTTTAACTCAAGTTAAAATTATGGTGTCTAAATAAGACTAACAAGGGAATGTGGTTTGCTTGCTTATTTTCAGGAAGTGCATATGGAAGTCTAGAGTTCCCGAAACTAACTTTTAGTGAAAGTGTAAACCTTAGACCCGGTGTCAACAAGATCTCTCTCCTGAGTATTGCTGTTGGTCTTCCGGTACTCTCTCCTCTCAATCTCTATATATATGTGCGTATACATTATTGACAGATAACATTGAGCAAAACTGTTGACACTATTATTCTTGCTCGACTCCAGAATGTGGGTCCCCATTTTGAGCGATGGAATGCCGGTGTTCTTGGGCCCGTGACCCTATGTGGTCTAAATGAAGGGAGGAGAGACCTGACGTGGGAAAAGTGGTCTTACAAGGTCTGTCTATTCTCCCGTTCTCATCCACTTTCTATCCTTTTACTGATTTTTGCAGCTTATATCACTAAGTAGAACTTCCGTAGTTTGTGTCTTCTGTCTCTTTGAAAACATGGCAAAGAAGGACAAAAAGTCAGTTGGTTTTGCACTTTCATATATCCGTTTTCACTATGATGGAAGCATGTGAACTATCTTTGATCTATTTGGGAAAAATCATTTTGGTCCAGGTTGGGTTGAAGGGAGAAGCATTGAGTCTTCATTCTCTCAGTGGGAGCTCCTCAGTTGAGTGGGCACAGGGATCTCTAGTGGCACGAAGGCAGCCCTTGACCTGGTACAAGGTGAGCATCCCTTGAGCTTGGGTAGTGCTATCTTGTGAGACTAGTTTGGTTTCAAGAAGAGAGATTGACGTGCTTTAATTTTTCTATCAGACGGTTTTTAATGCCCCAGCTGGCAACACGCCATTGACCCTGGACATGGGGAGCATGGGCAAAGGTCAAATTTGGATAAACGGGGAGAGCATCGGTCGATACTAGCCAGCATATAAAGCCTCTGGAAGTTGTGGTTGGTGTGATTATGCAGGAACATACAGTGAGAAAAAGTGCTTGAGCAATTGTGGGGAATCTTCACGAAGATGGTAAGAAACCGGTCACATACGGAACATTTTCAAGATTTACACTTTCTTTTTCTCAGAAAAAACGGAAAGTTGGGTGCAAGTTTTATAACTAATAAATAACTAATGATGATGACTCTGTAAAATCTCAGGTATCATGTTCCTCGCTCGTGGCTCAACCCAACAGGCAACTTGCTGGTCCTTTTCGAGGAGTGGGGTGGGGACCTGAACGGGATTTCCCTTGTGAGGAGAGACATAGACAGTGTTTGTGCAGACATTTATGAGTGGCAGCCCACTCTGATAAACTATGAGATGCAGTCCTCAGGAAAAGTCAACAAGCCCCTGCATCCCAAGGCCCACTTATCAAGGTTAAGTTTGTTAGCTTTGGGACGCCCCAGGGGGCCTGCGGAAGTTTCCGTGAAGGAAGCTGTCATGCATACCATTCGTATGATGTCTTCCAAAAGGTATGTTTCACCTTGCAGATATGCATTGGCCAGAACTCATGCACCGTGCCCATGACTCCAGAGATATTTGGCGGAGACCCGTGCCCAAGCGTAATGAAAGAAGCTCTCTGTTGAGGTCATTTGCAGCTAAGAAAACAAACCACGAAATTCCCACTTATTGAAGAGCTAAGGCTTGAGAAAAACCAAGTTCCCCTTTTTACCACCTCGGTAATTTACTAGCTCGAATCCGTTGTCCTTGGAGTCATGCAGGGTTCAGCATCTACAGAGGTGAAGTCGTACAAAATTACACTGACACAACACACACTCTTGTCTGCATGAAGCCTCTCACTGGTTCTGAAGATGGTGGTGGATTATACATTAGGATATATACAAACATATATGTATATATATATATATATATATGTGCTAGACATTCCTTATCGTATGAAGAGTTGAGGGTTTTGATGTGAACAAAGCACATTGAGACAACCAACTGGAGTCCATGTGCTTTGTGGGTTTTAGGAAAGCCTCTTATTTCCTTAGGAAGTCTTAATGGTCTCTTAATCATGTGGGAGATTGGTCTCCCTAAGAATCAATTGTTCGATTTGCTTATGTTGTATTGAAGAATTGCTTCAGATGGTAATCAAATGAAGCCAATTGCCTCATTTAACTAATGGCATATTCTGTTCATGGAAATGGGACATTTGCAGTTTCGTATGGAATGGCAATTCGTTAGTCCATGTAGTGTATGTTTTCCAAAAAAATTGGTAATCCAAGCTAAAGATGGCCTTTTCACCATGCAAACCAGTTCTTTTCTCTCAAAAGAGAGTGTAGTGTAGTAGCGCATGCCCTTACTTAGTAATCAAGAGGTTTCGTGTTCGATATTCAGTGAGACTTTTCGTATCCATTTATTAGTTATTATGATTTATATTTTATTGTATTAGGCCCTTGAGTCTTCCTTGTGAAAGAAAAACCCTTTACTACAGCTTGGCATATACTGTAATTGACTGAAAATACATGCTTGATTCGTATTTATTAATATGACCATAAAAATGCACTTCTAAGTATACCGACATAGTCAATGCGAAATAAATAATTTAGATATAGATTCTTCACCTTAGTAAGCACTTGAAAATCAAAAGATTGAGTTATGGTCCATGTTTTCTGCTTAGATCGGTTAATTGGTCCGATCAGGTTTCAAAAACTATGATTTCCATAATTGTGAACAACAATTAGTGTGGTCCCCACTGAAGCTAAAACAATTGCCGGTGGCAAGGTGTGACCCTTTCTTGTTCAATGCCCGATGAGAAAAGGAAGGTTCCACCGGACGGAGCCAAATACAACTGCACCACAAATATTATTTTTATTTTTTTAAAAGAAGAAATCCAAAAATGACCGTAAGGACTGTGGACTGAGAACGCTCAGACTTCTGAGGAGCAATTTCCTAGTCATTTCCCTATAGTCAACGCATTGACCTGAACCTTGTTGAGGCCTCCCCCCCACCTCCCTCAAAGTGCCGGTTTCCCTCAGCTCATCGCCCAACAGAGAGCTTGTTAGAAATCTTTCCGTTGGTGATCGGCCCATCTCTGGGACATCTTGGAGGTCAATTTGCCCTTCCTCCGCGGAAATTTTGTGTACATGTTTCTTTCCAACCAGTTTCCATAGATGTACGTTTTGCTTTTTTGTTTTATTTGTTCATTTCTTCTCTGTAAAATTTTCTGCCTTTACTTAGTATTGTTTTAGTGCTTGATTATCTGTAAATGCTAAACAGAGGAAGAGATTGGTAAGAACTGTTAGAGACAAAGATTATGTTAATTAGGATTAGATTTACAGAGAAAATTACTCAATGAACTCTCCGTGCGGCCTGCGATTTTGGATAGTTCATATGTCAGCATAAAAAGCCCGTGGTCTATATCATCCCCTGAACGAAGCGCTCTTTGTTTAATTAATCCAAAAAAGTAACAATCCTATAAATTAGATGGACTTTAGTACTTCAAACATAAATGAGGTAGAGTAATTTTTTTTACTCTACTCCACTTAACTCAACTTATCTTCAATTCAACAACACAATTATTACTTTTTTCCATTTTCCTTCAATTTTTTTTTATCTTAACAACCATTCAATTCAATTTTTAATACTAAATTATCTTAACTATTTATTACTTTTTCTATAATTTAACAATTTTCTCTCAATTAGTCATTACTTTTTCTCATAATTTAACAATACAATCATTACGACTCCAATTAAATATATATATATATATATATGCATAGTTGGAATGGAAAGGAGTTAAACTCCACTCCATTTCCAAACATTTTGGAGTTCTTTTTTCGCTTTTCTCCACTTAACTTTACTAATCTCCAATTTAACAGCACAATTATTACTTTTTTTTTTCAATTTTTTTAATCATTCAATTCAATTTTTAATACTAAATTCTCTCAACTATTCATTACATTTTTCATAATTCAACAACACAATCATTACTTTCTCTCAACTATTCACTATTTTTTTCTATTTTTTTTTCCATAATACAACAACATAATCATTACTTTTTTATTTTCTCCCTCCACTTTATTATTACAACCCAATTATATATATATATACACATATATACATAGTAGGAATAGAGTAGCTCAACTCCATTTCCAAACAACCCCTAAAAGTAATTGGAATTTACCGTTCTTTCACAATACTAAATTAATTTCAATGTCGTTTTACAGGGAAGCACTAAAATTAGGTCGACTTCATATGTACATTTACAATACCAAATGCCTAAACTAAAATACAAAAACATCTGAAATTTTTTCCATTAGGAATTGCTTTCTCCGACAAGCGAGGTTTTCTCCGAATCTATCACTCTGATGTGGATTCATTCCTTTTTTGTCTTTGTCTGACTATGCAGGTCCATGTGGAACTTGAACTTAGCTAGAAGTACAGCAATTCCAAGATATTGCAACTGAACCAACCCTCACCATCGAAAAGGGCAAGTTCAGTACTGCATTCAGCCTGCTGGTGCGGGTACTAATGTCTTTCCACATCCGAAATTCCTGCATATTCAGTTGTCTCGACGTTTATCTATAAAAACTATAACCTTCAATGTTTGGAGGCTTGTCGACATTGTCGCTCACGTAGTGTGTTCAGATATCATCAGTCAAAGAGCGCATGTTGAAGGTCAGGTGCTCTATGGATTTGTTGTTCGTCCCATGTTACCATTTTGTTTAGTTGACTATTATGAAACTTTCAAACGACCGATGTGCTATTCATAGAATTCCCTCATGGTTCAATTTAACTATACTGTTAAACTACAGATAGAGAGTGCTAAGTTACTGGGATGGCTACTTCATATATTCTTTAACTCGGATATCATACTTCGATTTTGTTGGATAGATGACGACATGGTGTTATAGGTCATTTTTGAGGTAACCAAGCTAAACAAAGTGAATGTACCAAAATGCTCCTACATATGTATAGTTACGAAATTTGATGAGAAGCTCTTCGGCATGCTCTGATTCTGTTTTGAATGGCTTTTCAGGTGAGGAAAGGTCTACCCAGTCACTGATGGATGGGAATGGAACAGGGATGAGAGGGGACTAATAGCAGTGGAGTCATTTTTCATAATTTGATTCATCCATTTCTCTGGGGAATGCAGCTCCAGAATAACTTGGAACTTTTTAGTCAATCAGTTCTGAGATCATGGAGATTGGAATAACCCTTTTTTTGAAGGTAAGCAACAGGGACCTAACAGTAATCCTGCTATCCTTCCGAATAGTTGTTTTGTCACTCGTGAATGCGCAGAAAGATGTATACTGCAGCCGACTATATTTCTGTCTACAATGGAGCATGATGTTGCAGTTGTAACATGTTACGTCTATGTTCTCCACAGATATTTCTCTGTCTTTGGGTTTAAGAGAAGTTAGCAAAGCTTTTCCCTCATTGCAGCTCTGCTACTGCCAGTCTTCATTCATCAGCAGTAGACTGGTGAAGGTAAAGGTTCTTCGACTTGAGATGATCTTTTCTTGCCAATTTTCATTTTGTTCGCATAAGTTTGATGAAGCATGTTACGATCAGATTCATTGGATATTTTCTGTTTCCATGAGTTACAGTTCATGACATAGTGTCCTGAGCACAAGATATGTGTACTTTGGTTTTACAGTTGCCTGAGGGTCAGTAGCTGGCATGGGTAAGCAAAGGGACAAGTTTTGGGATCATGCTGAAGTCATGCCAAATGAAGATAAAGCCAAGGATCGTTGGAAGTGTAAGTTCTGCCGCAAACTATTTTCTGGGGGAGCTTCCAGGATAAAGGCGCATTTGGGTAAGGTTGAAGGCAAAGGAATTCAAGTTTGTGAAAGTGAAGTTGATGAAGCTACGATGAAAGAAGCTAACGAGGCTCTTGAGAAGATTACGAAGAGAAGAAAGGTGGACGCTGGAACCGATTCAACTCAAGTCAACCCACAGCAGGTGGCGGCAGATTTGCGGATTACTCTGCCATCTCCTGGTCAAAGCAACCCCAATGCACTGGCACCACTGCAGCAGTGTCCCGACCCAATCCACCTGATGGGCCTGCCTCTGCTATTTGCGTCGAGGGACAATCTAGACAACATCTCTAATTCGGACAACATTTTCGGGGATTCTAGTGCAAACATATTACGAGAAGTCTGCGATGGAGCAGAGATGGAAGATCCATCAAATGCTCATGTGTACAAAAATGAAAGAAGTAGCTTACCATGTTCAAGCTTTGTCACAGAAGCAGCTGACCGATCGGGTTGGCCTGAACACAGCACTCCCCAAGTAGAAGACCTGCCACCTTTGCAAGAGGATCTGTGTAGTTCGTATGTACATGAGCTGCAGGTTGAAAATGCAAATGCACTCTCACTCGAGATCCAATCAGCGCAACCAGATGGACATGTTCTGCTACCTGAGAATGTTCAGCCATCTCTTCTTCAAAGCACACGTAATGTACCACCGCGGGTGATACTAGAGGTTAATTCCTGTGGAGACAACCCAGTGCAAGGTGAGCCCGATCTGGTAGTTGAAGACCATGAAGCTAATAGCATTATGCTCGAGCAAACCAATCATTTTGATCCGATGCGGATTGATACAGATCCCAACAATGAAGGCAATGGGGATAGTGCTTCAGATTTACCTTCTTCTGCGTTGAACTCGTTTGCAAGGGAAACAACACAGTGTGAGATGTTAGCACCCAAATTAGTGGGTCAAGAACGGATTGTGGATGAGGTATGGGATTACTTAATGACAAATGATACATTATGCATCGGAGTCTATGGGATGGGGGGAGTGGGGAAAACCACAACCATGAAGCACCTCTATAATAAATTGCATGATAGTGCTGCCTTTGAGAATGTATTCTGGGTCACGGTGTCAAAAGATTGCAGTATCCACGAGCTTCAAAATAAGATTGCCAGCGCCCTCATTGTTCCTGACCTTTTCAAGAATGTTGACGAAGGGATGAGGCCAACAGTGTTGTTCAACCATTTGAGCAAGAAAAAGAAGTGTTTAGTTATTTTAGATGATATGTGGCGGCATTTTGAGCTTGTAGACGTTGGAATTCCAGTCAAAAGAGATGGTGTTCGGCTAGTCCTAACAACACGATATCGTGATGTTTGCGAAAAGATGTTGTGTCAAGCGAAAATTGGAGTTCGACCTCTATCTAATGAAGCAGCATGGGCATTGTTTGTAGAGACACTTGGTTCTGATCTACCTCACAATCGGAAGATTATTGCTGAGGATATTGTTAAGGAGTGCAAAGGCTTGCCGTTAGCTGTTGTTGTCATGGCAGGAAGCATGAGGGGAGAGGTCGAGGATCATGTATGGGAAGCCACGCTGGAAAATTTGAAACGACCAGGAGTTCTGCAACAGAGCATGAAAGAGAGTGTTTTTCCAATTCTGGTGCACAGTTACAACCGCTTGGATGAGAAGAAGCAGCTATGTTTTTCATTGTGTGCTCTATATCCCGAAGATTGGTCAATCCCTAGACAAGAACTGATAGAACTTTGTATTGATCAGGGGGTGATTCGGGAAGATAGGAGGCGGAAGATGTATAACGAAGGGCACAGATTATTAGATGAACTTGAAAAGGCGTGCCTCTTAGAGGCATATAGTGCAGGCGGTAGAGGAGTTAGGATGCATGATGTGATTCGGGATATGGCACTGCACATCATGAATGCGAACAACGCCCCATGCATGGTGAAATCTGGCTTGGGTTTGGAAGATATGCCGGATGATGAGGAATGGTTGCCTAATCTTCAGATGGTCTCCTTGATGAGGAATGACATAACAGTAGTTCCACCCTCCATATCACCAAAATGTCCTCAACTTGCAACTCTGTTGTTGAGTGACTGTAGATTGCGTAAAATCTCAAAACGTTTCTTTCTACGGATGCAGGGGTTGAAGGTTATTGACTTGAGAAGTACTAGCATCACAGAAATGCCAGAGTCTGTTATGAACTTGAAAAACTTGAACGCACTAGTACTCAGCAGGTGCTCTGAATTATCGCATATTCCATCCTTGGCGAAGTTGACATCGTTAAGGAAGTTGGACCTCATGAAGTGTAGAAAGATAAAAGAAGTACCAGATGGTTTGGGGATGTTGGTTAATCTTACATATCTCAGCTTAAGAAAGACGAGCATTGAAAGGATTCCAGATGGAGTAGTCTGTAAGTTAAAGAAGCTACAACACCTTGAAGCGGATAATATTGCAGTGAAGGGAGAAGAAGTTGGAAAATTAAGGAAGTTGGAGGCCCTCCGATGTCGTTTTAAAAACGTGAATGAGCTGAATGAGTATACACTGCGATCGACAACTATAGAGTCATACAGTCTTGCCATAGGAGCTCGTACAAATCTCGACTATTGGCATGGTGAATTTGCATATGGTGATGTTGATTTAAATTTTTACAAAGTTATTATTATGGATGAAGGAGAGTATAAGATAGGAGAAACTTGTCATCTCCCAAGAGACGTGAAGCTATTGTGGATTCGAGGCTATGGCGGGACGTGGAATATATCCAATTTTATGGGACTTGAAGAACTGGAGGAGCTACGGATTACCGGGTGCGATGAGGTGTCAGCACTGGGTGGGAATGGGGGAAAGCCAGAAGAGCCAGAAGGACAGCTGGAGGAACGAACTTCTCCACCACCACCAGGAGACCACTGCCCCAATCTCAAGGTGCTACAGATCTCTAGATGTCCAAAATTGAAGCATCTGTTGGTGCCCAGATATAACTCCAATCTGTACCTTAAGAAACTAGAAAAGCTCGAGATATACCACTGCGCGGAGCTAGAGAGTATAATAGGAGCAACAGACGAGGAAGAATCACTGACATCATCAACATCACCACTGCCACCCGACGCTTTCTCCCAACTCCAATCAATTAAAATTGACAATTGTCCAAAGATGACGTATATGGTGGGGCCAAAATCGCTTCCTGTTCTTAGGGAAATAAAATTACTTGGATGTCATAAGATGAAGAGGGTGTTAACCCTTGAGTTATTCATGCTCCTCCCCAACCTTCAGACTATCACTGTTCATAATTGCAAAGAGATGAAGGAGGTTATAGGCGGCCAAGAATTAGACCATAGAGCCACCAGTAGCTTGTTCTTGTCCCCCATTCCAGCATCATCTCATGGTGATCAATTAAGTACAAGAAAGCTGTCCTTATATTTGTCCCTTCTCCCGGAGCTGAAGAGCATATGCAGTTGGACTGGACTTCGGGATTTCATACATGTCATTAAGATACATATATGTCCAAAGCTGAAGAGGATTGAAATGCTAGATGATGCTTCACCTCCCCCTTCTCTTGAGCAGATAGTAATAACAGAAGTGGATAGAAATAGAGGAAAACAATGGTTGGAATCTCTTGAGTGGGTCCACCCTGAGGCCAAGACTACCCTTGAACCTTATGTGTTTGTGTTAAATTCTTGCTCAAACGTTACCTACCCATTTAGTCGGTACACTGAGAAATTCCTTTTACAAGAATGCCGGTCGTAGTCGACAGCGGGATTGGGGAGGGAGTGATGGGCCCAAACTGTGCTCAGAGGAAGTAATGACACACGTCAAGGTACTATTTTTCACTTGCTGATCAAATTTTTCCACCCTTTTCCGACAGGGGCACCGACAAATGAATTAATATATTTCTTTGTCTTTTATTTTTAAAAAGTTTTTTTTTTGAGAAATTTCATTATCTGACAACAACTATATTGTTTGGCGTTTTAAAAAAGTACCTTCTATGGAATTCATGAACTTACTAGATGGTAGCCCATGCATCCCACATAAGTCACCTTGATTATTTCACGACTTTCGTGTTCGTGGAAACTATACTATTAATCTACAACACACATTCTTTTTTCTTTTTCTTTTTTGCAGGGAGGTGGATTCATTCAAGGGGGAACAATGAGTAGCATTGGATTGCACCATCAAATTCCCTATTAAGGTAATTAAAGTGCTTTAGTGTTCTTCCATCTTTTCTGTAATCTCCTGCCATTCCCACCTTTTGATGTGATGATTTTCTCGATCGGGGATAATCAATGGCTCATCAGTCATCTGATGCTTTGTTCTATATACTAAGTGCAAGCAGAAATGCCAATATTCTTGTATGCCATTACGCCATTAATTAGTCCGTTTGAAGTGCACAAATATGCCGATGCATGTATATACGTTTGTGATGAATAGAGCACTGAACCACATTTTACGCAATTCTCCTGCTTATATTTGGCTTGGAACCTTATGCATCACAACCCCTGAAGTCATTCACTTGTGGAGAATTTGAGCACCGTCATGGTTTATGCCGATCTAAGCTAATTCACCATGTTTGTTTGCAACGCCTCTCCAATCAAAATCTGAAATTTTGAAACCTGATTCTTCAGCTTACTGCTGCTGTGGGAGATTGCAGGATTGTGGATAGCTTAAAAGACGGGGAAGTCGGAGACAGTGAACTCCTGCTTCTGCGATTGTTGCTAAGAAGATTTAGAAACGTTTGCTCTTTCAATTATCAGCATATTCAGCGTGTTGTTCTATGAAGAACTTCTATAATATGTGTGTGTCTGCCTGCTCGGCTAGGTATTCTTCAGATACGAGAAATCAACTATCGGTGAGTGTCAAATGTGTCATCTGTGGATGTGGTGAACTTTGCTGAATCAATTTATTGTTCTTATAGTTCTCCTGTGTTTACGGAATGTAATTTCACCGGACAGAGGAGATGCATGTGCCGGTGACTTGGTAGGTTAGCCAATATGTTGACATGATGAGAACCGGGTTCCACCACATCCGCTCTGCTGCCCTTATGTTCGTGGTCTTTGAATCAGTTTCACTGTTTCCATTCAATATTACTTCCACGTCTTCTGAAAACATATTTCACTTTACTGAGGGTGTGTGCATACAGATAACTTGAGGAGAGGAAGATTAATCCGTAAATACGAAAAACCCTTAGGGTGCACAAATTTACCTAAAGAATTAGTCTCGCTAAAAAATTGAACATATGCATCATAACTTTAGCCCCTTGCAAGGTGTCTTCTGGAGACTTGGCCTTCCAAAATCGCATAAACGCCCCACAAATCCCACACTGGTTGTCCAAGGAGGGGAATTGAGATTTATATGTAAGGCCCAATGATCTCATAAGCAGCTAACACTTTTGAGTGATGGGTTCAGCGAGGACGTTACATATGGTATCAAAGCCGACCCTGGCTCACAACCATGCTAGATTGCAGGTAGGCGTTCTGGGGCCTACCACGAGTCCGAATCTGTGGGAGGTATGTATTGGACCCCAGCCCGAGAGCCTAGCGAGGACGTAGGGGCTAGCAAGGACGTAGGGGCTAAAAGGGAGGAGAGTTTGTCGTGCCTCGCGAATCCTACATCGGTTGTGCAAGGGGGAGATCTGAGATTTATATGTAAGGCCCAATGAACACAGAAAAAAAATGGGAGGAAGGGGTCTTGGTCCCTTGGCACAAGGCGCCGCTCAGAACCAATAGGTCTTAGGTTCAATCCTCACTATTTTTTATTAAAGTATGAGGAAATAAATATTTTTCCTCGAATAAATACCTTAGATAATAAATTTTTTCAGTTATTTGTTTTTCAAAATATTTATTTAAGATGATGTGTTTTCCTATAGTTGAAAAATCGGTGGATTACTTCTTTTCTTGACTTCAAATTGTTTTTTCAATTGTATGATTTCTTGATATTTGACTTTTTAAAAATATCTATCTTAGTTTGTGTGATTTCATTCAAGATACACCCGCTTTTTAATAAAAGGACAGCTCATTCAGGATTAAATTCATTTAATTTTCAAGTGAAATAACCTTAATTCATAATAGTAATTTTTTCTTGAGTAAAAGTGCATAATATATTTAATTTTGAATTTTCTACAAAAAAAAATTAAAAGTTCTTCTGGCATAACGTTCTCATCTAATTGATTATATATAATTTAAATATTAGGTTCTCTTCGCTGAAATAACATGATGAAGCAGCTGAGTTTTGTAGATGATGATACCTTTTATCCAATTCTAAGGAAGATTAAAGGATAATTGCAAAAGAAAAACCAAAAGAATTTCTTCCTTTTTTCCCCCAATTTGTTATTGTGAATAGTGAATTGGTAAAACAATTGGTGATAAAGCTATTCTTCTCTTTTCCTTTGTGCAAGGAGTCCCTCCATTAGATGAAAGGCATCACCCATAAAATAACTACCTAAGCGTTTGCTTTGATAGCAAACTTGATGACTCTGTTTCTTCCCCATTCACTGATAATAATCCATCTGCTGCTTGAAGTTTGAACAGCACAGCTGCACCGAGTTACAATACAGGCCCCCATGCTCTCCATCCTCTTCTTCTCCACCATCTTCCTCACTCTCTCCCTCCTCTCTCTCCTCTTCCTCTCCTCTCTCTACACCAACAAGCTCCGTAGCCCCCGCCCCGAGTCCAACCCATACACAGCAGCACTCAAAGACGACAGCATCAACCCATCAGCTCCAGAACTGTCATTAGCGGAATCCGAGGGCCTGTCTGGCCAACTGGACCGGGCTCAGGGCCAGGGCCCCAAAAGGAAGAAGAAGAGGGCAGGAAGAAGAGCAAGAGGCCGGACTTGGATAAGGAAGAAGAGCAGAATGTGGTGGGATCCAGGTTGAGTGCTGATTTGGGTTTTCGGGACAAGCCCGACCTGATTTGCCTGTACCCTTTTACCTCCTTGGGTAGTGCCACTCAGAGGAGGATCAAACAGCTGTAGGACGAGCTCTTGAAGTTCCACGATTATAAGGGGCTGACACTTGCTCAGGTCGGTACCCTTTCTTGAACATTGTCACCTGATTCCTCTTCCACAACGGGGTAGAACTTGATTTTGTATCCACTTAGTGTAATTTGTTTATAATGTTGTGAGGTGAGAGGACGCGAAGCAGATGCCTTTGAAGGGTGATGAGATTGCTTCTGCAATTGGCCTTCATTCATGTTCCCGTCTTTCATGTCAGCTGAAATGTGGAAATTATGAATCTTTTGTCTGCAAAAAGATGGTTTTTCTGCTGGCATTTTGAAGAATCAGGTTGCTTCTTCTCGTGATAGATGGTACAGTTACTGGCGTGTGGGAGTTAGTTCCATTTTCACTGTCTGATGTTCTCCAACTATGTCAAAGATTACAAATTTTTTGCATGCAAAAAGATGGACTTTCCGTTGAATTGCTTTGGCTTGTGCTTATTTTAATCTCCAAAGATTTTTGAAGACCTGCGGTGGGTACCCAATGTTCTTGAAAAGGCCAGTTTATCGATCGTTTCGATAGTAGAAAAGCTTTCCCTTCTTGTAAATGAAAGGAAAAAATATGAGGTCTGAATTGGCATTTTGGGGGAGTTCATATGGTGTCTTTTGCAATCTCTGAAGATTTTTTAGGATGGTTTTTGAGGAAACTGGAATCAGCTTCTATGTCCATTTCAAGTGGAATTATTCGTTGTAGTGTATAAATTCTATTTTAGTAAAATTGCTTTATGAAAAACCGGGTTTTGGGGGGGGGGGGGGGGGGGGGGGGGGGACTAAACAGAATGTTGATATAGTTTTTTTAAACACATTATTAACATATTCCTTGTATTGTCTAGAAGGAGCTGTGCATCTACTCCAAAACCTTCGCCAGGACTAGATAGAATACAGCATAGGCGTTTCTTATGTGCACTGATGAGTTTCTTCTCTTGGAGATGGGGGCCTATGGCTAGAAACCTTTCTAATCTTTGGAGGCAGAATATGGAGGACAAGATGACCTTTTGAATAGGTCCCAAGTGCATCTCTGCTCTGTAAAGAAAACTGAGCAACTTGAGCAACTTGAAAAGCACTATTATCTTAATAAAAGCCTCATGCTCCACTTTCTACTTGGCGATTTGCGCTGGCCAGAACTCATGCACCGTGCCCGTGACTCCAGAGATATTTGGCGGAGACCCATGCCCAAGCGTAATGAAGAAGCTCTCTGCTGAGGTCATTTGCAGCTGAGAAAACAAACCACGAAATTCCCACTTATTGAAGAGCTATGGCTTGAGAAAAACCAAGTTCCCCTTTTTACCACCTCGGTAATTTACTAGCTCGAATCCGTTGTCCTTGGAGTCATGCAGGGTTCAGCATCTACAGAGGTGAAGTCGTACAAAATTACCCTGACACAACACACACTCTTGTCTGCATGAATCCTCTCACTGATTCTGAAGATGATGGTGGATTATACATTAGGATATATACAAACATATATGTATATATATATGTGCTCGTCATTCCTTATCGTATGAGGAGTTGAGGGATTTGATGTGAACAAAGCACATTGAGACAACCAACTGGAGTCCATGTGCTTTGTAGGTTTTAGGAAAGCCTCTTATTTCCTTAGGAAGTCTTAATGGTTTCTCAATCATGTGGAAGATTGGTTTCCCTAAGAATCAATTGTTTGATTTGCTTATGTTGTATTGAAGAATTGTTTCAGCTGGTAATCAAACGACGCCAATTGCTTCGTTTTATCTAATGGCATTTTCTGTTCATGGGAATGGGACATTTGCAATTTCGTATGGAATGGCAATTCGTTGGTCCAAGTAGTGTCTGTTTCCCAAAAAAATTGGTAATCCTAGCTAAAGATGGCCTTTTCACCGTGCAAACCAGTCCTTTCCCTTCAAAAGAGAGTGTAATGTAGTGACCCGTGTCCTTTTCCTCTTAGATCAGTTAATTGGTCCGATCAGGTTTCAAAAACTATGATTTCCATAATTGTGAACAACAATTAGTGTGGTCTAATACGAGCGTCCCCACTGAATAATATATGTCAAAGTAAAATAAATTAATAATAAATAATAAATATATGTTTTTAAAAACCAAATATTCATATAGATAATACTAACATAACCAAGTCCGTCATTTAATTCATCAACACAGCATATTATACAATACATACAAATAATTACTAAATTCATTCGTAAACAATCAATTATATTTATAACCATATAATAGTATTAGAATTAACTATTAACTCAACACTACCTAATACTCACACACTTACTACATCAAGCTTCAGCAAACAACACAGCTTTCACATAACAACTTCAGACAATCTCAACAATCATCACATTTACAGCAATCAAACCAGACAAACAATATACAACACAACCAATCAATATAGCTATAGGGTTGCACTCCCTCGCAATAGAGTTGTGACGGTACCGTGACCCTGCATATCTTACTCATATCATCCTTAACTTCCAATATACATATCTCATAATCAACACAATTGTGACGGTACCGTGACCTTGCATATCTTACTCATATCATCATCAACTCCCAATACTCATATCTCATAAGCAATGGCCGCCTATTAACCTCTGACGGTAAGAGTTGACCTCAATTTATATTCCATCGGGTCTAGCGGCCAATCGAGCCCCTTTTTTATTCCGCTGGGTCCAGCCGCCGATCAGGCCCCTATTTATATTTCGTCGGGTCTAGTAGCTGATCTGGCCCCTATTTATATTCTACTAGGTCCAACGGCCGATCAAACCCCTATTTATATTCCGCCAGGGTCCAGCGGTCCCATGGCTATAGTTAAACAACAATCACAAGCACAATCAATTACAACCATGCCATCTCATATCACATACTCGCACCAAATTCTTATTCCCAAATTATCATAATATTTCCTTTAATAATAACATCCATACAATTCATGTCTCATATAATGACGTCAGAATCCATCACTTATCCTATATCCACATAAATCAATTTATACACTATATACAATTATTACCAGCTAAAGCTCTTGCAATAATCACAATAATCACATAACCTCAAACAGACAACTACAACACAAACAGAAAACGTCTCTCAAATCCTCTTATTATAATCAATCCTATTAATCACACCATCATTACCATCCACTTAACGTACTATATATGTATATATACATATACATATATCAATATATATATATCATTTCGCAATGGAGTAAGGTATTCACCGAATGCCAAAAATATTTTGTTGGGTTGATTCTTTGAGGTGCAAAACTCAGTCTCCATAATCCCTATTAATTATAAGAATAAAAATCAGATAACACACAATACAACAGTTTCAGTATACATACTGTTGATAGTAGATTTTTCATTCCAAAAGAAAAACCAACATTAACACTTCCATACTCGATCTAGCTTTATTATCCCCCAGTTCATCAATCAATGTGAAATAATTAATGAGAACATAACCTCCTCTGCCTCCTCCAAACTTTATAGAACACTACTTATATAAAATCCTGGGAAAACCTCTCTTACAACAACATATCGTATCATCATTTAATAAGTTGCTCTCTTCCAATTCAATCCAAGTGTATAGATAGAAACCAATGACTAGCAATACAAGGAAATCAGAAATAACGCCTAACAACATCATCTTTTTTTTTGTCAGCACAATTAACACTTGATTCAAAAGTTTTGATTTAAATTCCCCTTTTAATTTATCCAATTTAACAATTCAATTATGTTGTGCTCCTCAACTCACCAAGGAAAAGACACAATTGAATAAAATGTGTCCTCAAAACTCTAAACTCAGTAACCTGTACCTAATGTGTCAATAATCTAAATAGGTATATGATAAATCAGCCATATGTTCTGGAATTTTGACCCAGACCAGTCATCCTTCAATAAACCAATTCATACAAATATTAATTGAGCTCAGCTATACCTACACATAACACAGTAGCATAATGGTCTTAAATTTAACAGAATTCGACTATCACAGACCTCCACTTGGAACCATTGTCACTGTAACCTCTCTCTCACAAAACTTGCACTACAAAACGGTAAAGGGCATGCACTGTAATTAGTTACACCACAATTCATTGCCACTATAGTTATCGTACTGAAATGAACAGAATCAAAAGAGAATACAGTCTGAGCAGACCTCCTTCCCTTACCATTTTTATATCACCACAAAAATAATTCCAATGACATTGATAAGAACCTTCACACTGGACATATGTACAGAAAATTGAAAGCTTAGTAGCCAAATATTAAGAATAGAAGCACAAACCTCATCGAGCAGAATCTTATACTATCCCAACGGTTTATTGGAGAAGACAATAGCCTCAATTACAACTAATCCTTATAAAATAGAAATCCACTTAAATTTTTACCAATAAATTTAGCTCCTCCTCCGTTTTCTTTGCTCCAACCAGAACCCTCCTTCTCTTCCATAAACCCCAACCTGAGCTCTCAATCGAGCTCACGTTCTTCCTTTGTTCTACTCCATCTTCTTCCGATTCCCTTTGCTCTATCTCGGATTCATAGTCTCTCTCTCGCGCGCGCGCGCACGCTCTGTTTCCCTTTGACTTTCAGAGCTCAAAACAGAGCTGAGAATGAAGAAAAAAAAATAAAGAAAGACCACGTGAGATGAAATGGAAGGCGGTGGAAATGGGGGAAAAGAATTTGGGCCACGTGGAGCCCATGGCTCCATCCTTTTTTTTTATAGCAACATATATATAACATATACATAAGTTTGTAAGTGTATGTGTTTGTATGCTATTGGACATTAAAAAAAAATCAGGTTTCACATGGGCACAGGGATCTCTAATATCACGAAGGTAGCCCTTAACCTGGTACAAGGTGAGCATCCCTTGAGCTTGGGTGGTGCTATCATGTGAGACTAGTTTGGTTTCTAGAAGAGAGATTGACGTGCTTTAATTTTTCTATTAGACTGTTTTTAATGCCCCAGCTGGCAACACGCCATTGGCCCTGGACATGGGGAGCATGGACAAAGGTCAAATTTGGATAAACGGGCAGAGCATCGGTCGATACTGGCCAGCATATAAAGCCTCTGGAAGTTGTGGTTGGTGTGATTATGCAGGAGCATACAGTGAGAAAAAGTGCTTGAGCAATTGTGGGGAAGCTTCACGAGATGGTAAAGAACGGGTCCTTACAGAACATTTTCAAGATTTACACTTTCTTTATCTCCAGAGAAAACAGAAAGTTGGGTGCAATTTTTATAACTAATAAATAACTAATGATGATGACTCTGTAAAATCTCAGGTATCATGTTCCTCGTTTGTGGCTCAGCCCAACAGGCAACTTGCTGGTTGTTTTCGAGGAGTGGGGTGGGGACCCGAACGGGATTTCCCTTGTGAGGAGAGACATAGACAGTGTTTGTGCAGACATTTATGAGTGGCAGCCCGCTCTGATAAACTATGAGATGCAGGCCTCAGGTAAAGTCAACAAAGCCCCTGCATCCCAAGGCCCACTTATCTTGCTCCCCGGGGCTGAAGATCTCCAAGGTTAAGTTTGCTAGCTTTGGGATGCCCCAGGGGGTCTGCGGACGTTTCCGTGAAGGAAGCTGTCATGCATTCCATTCGTATGATGTCTTCCAAAAGGCATCATACGAATGGAATGAAGATGCTCTCTGTTGAGGTCATTTGCAGCTAAGAAAACAAACCACGAAATTCCCACTTATTGAAGAGCTAAGGCTTGAGAAAACCAAGCTCCCCTTTTTACCATCTGGGTAATTTACTAGCTCGAATCGGTTGTCCTTGGAGTCATGCAGGGTTGAGCATCTACAGAGGTGAAGTTGTACAAAATTACACTAACACAACACAGACACTCATGTCTGCATGAAGCCTCCCACTGGTTCTGAAGATGATGGTGGATTATAGATTAGGATATATACAAACATATATGTATATATACATGTGCTAGTCATTCCTTATCGTATGATGAGTTGAGAGATTTGATGTGAACAAAGCACATTGAGACAACCAACTGGAGTCCATGTGCTTTGTTGGTTCTAGGAAAGCCTCTGATTTCCTTAGGAAGTCTTAATGGTTTCTTAAACATGTGGAAGACCGGTTTCCCTAAGAATCAATTGTTCGATCTGCTTATGTTGTATTGAAGAATTGCTTCGGATGGTAATCTAATACGAGCATGCCGCTGATGAGAAAAAGAAGGTTTTTATGTGCAGCGTCCCCACCAATAGGAATTTTTTTAAAAAAAAAAGAAAGAAAGAAACTAAAAAAAAAAAACTGTGGAGTGGGAACGCTCTCACTTCTGCGGAGCAACTTCCCGGAAGTTGCCTTCCCAGAGTGAAAGCATTGACCAGAAGCTCGTTGAAGCCTTTTCTCTCAAGCTTGCCGGTTTCACTCAGCTCATCTGCTTGGAAGATTTTTTAACCTGTGCTGAGTTTCAATGATCTGCTAGCTTGTTGGAAATCTTTCCGTTGGTGATCGCCCCCATCTCTGGGAGATCCACTTGCCCTGCCTCCGCGGAAATGGTGAGTACGTGTTTCTTTCTAACCAGTTTCATAGTATATTGTTCGATCGTTACTTTGGGTTGGTGATTGATGGATGCCGTGAAGGAACAAGGAGTAGGGATAAATATCTGAAGTTTGGCGTTGTGACGCATCCGAGCTTCAGCAGGGCAGTCTGGTTATTTCAAAGTAAGCAGGAATAGATAGATCTTCGTCCTCTGCCTCTCTCTCTCTCTCTCTCTCTGTGATTTCATCTATGGCAGCTTCTCCAACTCCCCCAATCGATCGAGAGAGAGAGAGAGAGAGAGAGAGAATCCACGATTCCGAGATGTGATACGAAGGAGTTCTCTGGATAATTCACGCCTGGAAATTTGGCCTCGAGAATAGTTCAGATCTACGTTTTTTTTTTTACTTGTTCATTTCTTCTCTGGAAAATTTTCTGCCTTTACTTAATGTTGATTATCTGTAAATGCTAAACAGAGGAAGACATTGGTGACAACTGTTAAGAGAGACAAAGATTATGTTCATTAGGATTAGATTTGTCAGCATAAAAAAGCCAGTGGATTTTTTTTCCCTTTATTCCCCTGAACTATATCATCCCCTGAACTAAGCACTCTTGGTTTAGTTAATCCAAAAAAGAAACAATCGAATAAATTAGATGGACTTTAGTACTGGAAGTTATGGAGACTAGTATTTGTTTCATCCCTTTTTTGTCTTTGTCTGACTATGCAGGTCCATGTGGAACCTGAATTTACCTAGAAGTTGGACAATTCTAAGATATTGCAACTGAACCAACCCTCACCATCGAAAAGGGCAAGTTCAGTACTGCATCCAGCCTGGTTGTGCTAGTACTAATGTCTTTCCACGTCCGAAATTCCTGCATATTCAGTTGTCTCGATGTTTATTTGTAGATACTATAACCTTCAATGGTTGGAGGCTTGTCGACATTGTCGCTCAGGTAGTGTGTCCGGATATCATCAGTTGAAGGGTGCATGCTGAAGGTCAGGTGCTATCTGGCTTTGTTGTTCGTCCCATGTTACTATTTTGTTTAGCTGCCTATTATGCAACTTTCAAACGACCGATGTGCTATTCATAGAAATTCACTCGTGGTTCAATTTAAATATACTGTTAAACTGCAGATAGAGAGTGCTAAGTTACTGGGATGGCTACTTCATATATTCTTTAACTCGGATAGCATACTTCGATTTTGTTGGGTAGATGACGGTGTTTTTGAATGTACTAAAATGCTCCTATATACATATAGTTACGAAATTTGATGAGAACCTCTTCGGCAAGCTCTGATTCTGTTTTTGAATGGCTTTTCAGGTGAGGAAAGGTCTACCCAGTCACTGATGGATGGGAATGGAACAGGGATGAGAGGGGACTAATAGCAGTGGAGTCGTTTTTCATCGTTTGATTCATCCGTTTCTCTGGGGAATGCAGCTCCAGAATAACTTGGAACTTTTTAGTCAATCAGTTCTGAGATCATGGAGATTGGAATAACCCTTTTTTGAAGGTAAGCAACAGGGACCTAACAGTAATCCTGTTATCCTATCGAATAGTTGTTTTGTCACTTGTGAATGGGCATAAAGATGTATATTGCAGCCGACTATGTTTATGCCTACAATGGAGCATGTTGTTGGAGTTGTAACATGTTACTTCTATGTTCTCCACAGATATTTCTCTGTCTTTGGGTTTAAGAGAAGTTAGCAGAGCTTTCCCTCATTGCAGCTCTGCTACTGATAGTCTTCATTCATCAGCAGTAGACCGGTGAAGGTAAAGGCTCTTCGACTGGAGACGATCTTTTCTTGCCAATTTTCATTTTGTTTGCATAAGGTTGATGATGCATGTGATGATCAGATTCATTGGACATGTTCTGTTTCCACGAGTTACAGTTCATGACATAGTGTTCTGAGCACAAGATATGTGTATTTTGGTTTTACAGTTGCCTGAGGGTCAGTAGCTGGCAGAGGTAAGCCATGGGACAAGTTTTGGGATCACGCTGAAGTCATGCCGAATGAAGGTGAAACCAAGGATCGTTGAAAGTGCAAGTCATGTAGATTTGGCCATATGGATGTGATGATCAGATTCATATAATGTGATATTGTTTTGTTTCCATGAGTAATGAAAATTTTGGCTTGGGAATTTGTTTTCTTAAATATATAGATATAGATTAAAGACTGTTCTTATATTATAAGATCATATAAAATTAATGAATGGGGATTTTTTTTTTTACTAAATAACTAGTTTTCTATCTTGTGCGTTGCACATGTTCACTTTCATATATTTATTATCATTTTTGTTTTTATTATAAGTTTATCATTCCTTATTATAATTATTTTTTTAAAAGACAAATTTTCTTATTAAGAGTAATAATATTTGACAACTAATAATTTAAAAATTGAAACTCTTCAGTGAATCTTGGATAATCTTTTGTAAAAAAAACTTAGAATTAATTGAAATGATTAAATAATGATTTTGCAACTGATTATTTTATTTAATATTTATACTATATTTATTTATTTTTAAATAATTCATATTATCATATATATTAATTTCAAACATCATATTGGAAATTTCTTTTTCACCATTTACTTGAAAGCAAAAATTAACGACATCATTACTCACGAAATGTTAACTTTTTATATTATGACCAACAGTCATAGTTGCTTTTTTTTTATTTGAACATAAATTTAAAAAATACTGTTTTGTAAAATATATTTGGAAATTATATGTATGATCAGATAGTTGTTCTTTTAGTGTTTCTAGCTGTAACGTGATATATATTCATTTTCAAATGTTTATATCATTATTTATAATAATAACTAATTTTTTTAAAAACATATTTGCTTACTTTGAAAAGTAAAAATTTTAAATAATCAATGTCAAATTTTAAACAATAATTTTCATTGAGTTAGACTGTTGAACACATTAATAACTTTTTGAAAGTAATGGCTCTTTTATTACTATGCATAGTGATTTATTAAATAGTCTATATATTATATGAATTTATTATATATATTTAGTTTAAAATTTTCTTATACAAATTTGATTTGCACATTTTAAATAATTGTCCTCATCTCAAATGTTTATTTTTAATATTCTTATATTACCATTTGTTTATAGGATCAACATCTTGTCATAATTGATTTCAATCTTATGTGTTATCAACTCTTTTTTTCCAGTGGAAGTGATGTATGACATCAAATTAAATACTTGTTGGTTTATGTTTATAGTTTGAATTTTATAACAATATTTATTTTTTGAATAATGCAAATATTTATTAGGGAAATTAATTGCTTTTTTAGTTAGAAATATTTACCAGGTTCACTAATTAGGTCAGCAGGCAATTTTGTTATATATATATATATATATATATATATATGCACCTAATCTACTACCCGTGTGATGCACGGATTTCAAATATATTTATTCTATTTAATTTTGTACTAAAATAACCCTAGAAGATAAATATTACAATTGAAGCATTTGCTTTTTGATAAGTTCGTATTCCAATAGCTTTAGTAAAAAACTACAAATTGTATTCATAATTCAAGGTCATAAAAACACAATTATGAAAAGAATATTTTTACTTCTTTTACAAAATGATTTTTCCAATGAACATACTATATGTTCAATTGGAAATTAGAGATGTTTGCATAACTATAAATCCAATATTATATAAATTATTTCAAATAAGTACCATAATAAATAAATAATAAATAGATATGTATAACAATTTTTTTTTCTAAAGATAAACTCTTCCAATCAATATTCACATTACAATAATATATTTAGATATGTAAATTTTATAAGTTTAGAGATACCAACATGAAGTTATAATGAAATTCACAGTCGATATTTAAATATTTTTTTCATATGTAAAGTTGCCACTGAAAAATTATTAGTGTATTAAATTTTCTATACGGACTATAAAGATACATTAAATAAATTATAATACACATGAATTTCTTCATTATTGCATTATATATTTTAAAACTATATATATACTTAAATTGGTGTAATATTAGTAAGAGTAGAAAACTTATTCACGACATCTTTTTAAAATACTTTAGAGTGTAAACTTCTATGATGAAAACTTATATTCATTCGTTGCAAAAAAATTCAAGGGTTTTTATTATGGATCATTTCCTAGAGAAAAAAATTAAAATTAGTTAACCTTTTTCTAAAAAAAAAAATTTATTTATATTAATATACTTAATGCATAATAAATGTACTAATTCTACTTTACATTATGTATTATATACTATAGATTATAAATTCTTAGTTGATTATTAATATGTCCTTTTCATTTCTCGTCTAGTTTTTTGTTGACGTTGGGCTTCTCAAATGACATGATAAATTTAGAATTGAAGAAATGCGCTTTTGTCTGTGCAAAAATGACTCTTATGGTAGGATCTGTGTTTTCTGGTTTTTCAGCTGCCTGAGGTTCAGTAGCTGGCATGGGTAAGCCCAGGGATAAGTTCTGGGATTATGCTGAAGTCATACCAAATGAAGGTGAAGGTAAAGATAAAGGGACTCGTTGGAAGTGTAAGTTCTGCAACAAAAAATATTCCGGGGGTGCTTCTAGGATAAAGGCGCATTTGGCTAAGGTTGATCGTGAAGGAATTAAAGTTTGCGAAGCAGTTGATGAAGCTACAACTAAGGAGGCCCTTGAAGCGCTGGATTCGAATAAAAGGCCTAAAAAGAAAAAAAGACCAGATTATTTAACCGATTCAACTCCGATGAACCCACAGGAGGCAGATTTGCAAAGTACTCTGCCAGTTCTTGGCCAGAGGAACCTCAATGGACAATTGCAGAGGAGACCTGATGAAATTCAAAGAGTCGAATTTTCCGGGGAAAATGAGTCGATAGATCTGGCTAACATCCCGACTCGCTCTGACTTTGGGGAATCCACTGTGGGTGCAATGATGCAAGAATTCGAGAATGAAATACAGGTAGAAGGTCCATCGGATGCTCAAGGATACGTCAATGACTGGTCGGGTCGAGAACGGATGTTAGCGCCCAAATTAGTGGGTCGAGACCGGATTGTGGATGAGCTCTGGGGTTACTTAACGACAAATGATATATTACGCATCGGAGTCTATGGGATGGGGGGAGTGGGGAAAACCACAACCATGAAACACCTCTATAATAAAGTGCATGGCAGTGCTGCCTTTGAGAATGTATTCTGGATCACGGTGTCAAAAGACTGCAGTATCCACGAGCTTCAAAATAAGATTGCCAGAGCCCTCAAGGTTCCTGACCTTTTCAAGGATGTTGACGAAGGGATGAGACCAACATTGTTGTGCAACTATTTGAGCAAGAAAAAGAAGTGTCTAATTATTTTAGATGATATGTGGCGGCATTTTGAGCTTGCAGACGTTGGAATTCCAGTCAAAAGAGATGGTGTTCAGCTGGTCTTAACAACACGATATCGTGATGTTTGCGAAAAGATGTTGTGTGAAGCGAAAATTGGAGTTCGACCTCTATCTGATGAAGAAGCATGGGCATTATTTGTACAGACACTTGATTCTGATCTACCTCCTAGTCGGAAACTTGTTGCTGAGCATATTGTTAAGGAGTGCAAAGGCTTGCCGTTAGCTATTGTTGTTATGGCGGGAAGCATGAGGGGAGAGGTCGAGGATCATGTGTGGGATGCCACGCTGGAAAATTTAAAACGACCAGGAGTTCTGGAACAGAGTATGAAAGAAAGTGTTTTCCCGATTCTGGTGCACAGTTACAACCGCTTGGATAGGAAGAAACAACTATGTTTTTTAACGTGTGCTCTATATCCTGAAGATAGGAAAATCTCTAGACAAGAACTGATAGAACTTTGTATTGATGAGGGGGTGATTTATGAAGATAGGAGGCGGAAGATGTATAACGAAGGGCACAGATTGTTAGATGAACTTGAAAAGTCATGCCTCTTGGAGGCATGTAGTGATGGCAATGGCAGCAAAGCAGTTAGGATACATGATGTGATTCGGGATATGGCACTGCACATCATGAACGCGAACAATCCCCCCTGCATGGTGAAATCTGGCTTGGGTTTGGAAGATGTGCCGGATGATGAGGAGTGGTTGCTTAATCTTCAGAAGGTCTCCTTGATGAGCAATGGCATAGAAGCAGTTCCACCCTCCATATCACCAAACTGTCCTCAACTTGCAACTTTGTTGTTGAGTGACTGCAAGAGATTGCATAAAATCTCAAAACGTTTCTTTCGGCGGATGCAGGGGTTGAAGGTTATTGATTTGAGATATACTAGTATCACAAAAGTGCCAAAATCTGTCATGAGCTTGAAAAAGTTGAGAGCACTAGTACTCAAATGCTGCTTTCAATTATCTCGTATTCCGTCCTTGGCGAAGTTGACCTCGTTAGGGAAGTTGGACATCGAAGGGTGTAGAAAGATAAAAGAAGTACCGGATGGTTTGGGGATGTTGGTTAATCTTACATATCTTGGCATACATGTCTCGGGAATTGAGAGGATTCCAGATGGAGTAGTCTGTAAGTTAAAGAAGCTACAACACCTTAGAGCGGATTATGTTACAGTGAAGGGAGGAGAAGTTGGAAAATTGAGGAAGTTGGAGGTACTCCGATGTCGTTTTGAAAACGTGAATGAGCTGAATGAGTACACACGGCATGCGACAACTATAGAGTCATACATTCTCGTCATAGGAGGTCATCCAAATTGCTCCTATGCTCTTAATAGTGGAAAAGTTGTTATTATGGATGACGTAGAGATAAGAGAAACTTGTCAATTCCCAAGAGACGTGAAGTTTTTGTGGATTCTACGCGTGAGGACGTGGAATATATCCAGTTTTACGGGACTTGAAGAACTGGAGGTGCTAAGAACTGAAGAACTTCTAGAAGAGCCAGAGGGACAGCAGGAGGAACGAACTTCTCCACCACCACCAGGAGACCACTGCCCCAATCTCAAGGTGCTACAGATCCTTGATTGTCCAAAATTGAAGCATTTGTTGGTGTCCAGACACCACTGCTATCTGCACCTTAAGAAACTAGAAAAGCTCGAGATATACCACTGCGAGGAGCTGGAGAGTATGATAGGAGCAGCAACAGACGAAGAAGAATCACTGACATCATCAACACCACCACTGCCACCCGACGCTTTCTCCCAACTCCAATCTATTAAAATAGCCGGTTGTCCAAAGATGAAGGATATGGTGGGGCCAAAATCGCTTCCTGTTCTTAGGAAAATAGAATTAAGTGGATGTGCTAAGATGAAGAGGGTGCTAACTCTTGAGTCATTCATGCTCCTCCCCAACCTAGAAAAGCTCGAGATAGACCGCTGCGAGGAGCTGGAGAGTATAATAGACGAAGAAGAATCACTGACATCATCAACATCACCACTGCCACCCGACGCTTTCTCCCAACTCCAATTAATAAAATTACGTTGGTGTCATAAGATGAAGAGGGTGCTAACTCCTGAGTTATTCACGCTCCTCCCCAACCTCCAGACTATCATTGTTGTTGGTTGCAAAGAGATGAAGGAGGTTATAGGCGGCCAAGAATTAGACCACGGAGCCACCAGCAGCTTGTTCTTGTCCCCCATTCCAGCAGCATCTCCCGGTGATCAATTAAGTACAAGAAAGCTGACCTTGAAGTTGGACGACCTTGAGGAGCTGGAGAGCATATGCAGTTGGACCGGACTTCGGGATCTCATACATGTTATTCAGATAAGTAGATGTCCAGAGCTGAAGAGGATTGAAATGCTAGATGATGCGTCCCCTCCCCCTTCTCTTAAGGAGATAGTACTATGGGTAGGAGGGGATGGAAATAGAGCAAAACAATGGTGGGAATCTCTGGAGTGGGAACACCCTGATGCCAAGAATATCCTTGAACCCTATGTGTTTGTTGATACGCCACACAGGAAAAAAATTCCTTTACGAGAATGCCGGCCGTAATCGGCAGAAGGATTAGGGAGGGAGGGATGGACCCAAACTGTGCTCAGAGGAAGTAATGATACACGTCAAGGTACTATTTTTCACTTGCTGATCAAATTTTTTCACCTTTTTCCCACGGGGCACGGACGAATGAATTAATATGTTTCTTTACCCTTTCTTTTTTTGGAGAAATTTCGTTTTCTGACAATAACTATATTGTTTGGTTTTTTAAAAAAGTACTCTTCTATGGAATTCGTAAACGCACTAGACTGTAGCCCGCGCGTAAGTCACCTTGATTATTTCACAACTTTTGTGTTCGTGGAAACTTTACTATTAATCTACAACACACTTTTTTCTTCTTTTTTTTGCAGGGAGGTGGATTCATTCAAGGGGGAACAATGAGTAGCATTGGATTGCACCATGAGATTCCTTATTAAGGTAATTAAAGTCCTCTAGGTTCTAACCCCTTCATCATCTATCTTTTATGTAATTCTCCTGTCATTCCCACACTTTGATGTGATAATTTTCTTTTTCGGGGATAAGCAATGGCTCATCAGTCATCTGATGCTTTGTTCTATATACTAAGCGCGAGCAGAAATTCCAATATTCTTGTATGCCATTGCACCATTAATTAGTGTGTTTGAAGTGCACAAATATGCCGATGCGGCCATGCATGGATATACGTTTATGATGAATAGAGCCCTGAACAATGTTTTCCGCAATTCTCCTGCTTATATTTGGGCTGGAACCTTATGCATCACAACTCTGAAGTCATTCACTTGTGGAGAATTTGAGCACTGTCATGGTTTATGCGGATCTAAGCTAATTCACCATGTTTTGTTTGCAAAGCTTCTCTAACCAAAATCTGAAATTTTGAAACCGATTCTTCAGCTTGCTGCTGCTGTGGGAGATTGCGGGATTGTGGATAGCTTAAAAGACGGGGAAGTCGGAGATAGTGAACTGCTGCTTCTGTGATTGTTGCTAAGGAGATTCTGAAAATTTTGCTCTTTGAATTATCAACATTTGCTATGAAGAACTTCTATAATATGTGCGTGTCTGCCTGCTCTGCTAAATATTCTTCAGATACTAGAAAATCAACTATCGGTGAATGTCAAATGTGTCATTTGTGGATGTGGTGAACTCTGCTGAATCAATTTATTGTTCTTATAGTTCTCCTGTGTTTTTGGAATGTAATTTCACCGGACAGAGGAGATGCATATGCTGGTAACTTGATAGGTTAGTCAATATGTTGATGTGATGAGAACCGAGTTCCACCACATCTGCTCAGCCGCCCTCATGTTCGTGGTCTTTGAATCAGTTTCAGTGTTTCCGTTCCATATTACTACCATGTCTTCCAAAACGTATTTCACTTTACCGAGGGTGTGTAAATACAGATAACTTGAGGAGAGGAAGATTAATCCGTAAATATGAAAAACCCTTAGGGTGCACAAATCTACCTAAAGAATTAGTGTCGATGAAATATCGAACATGTGCAGCATAACTTCGGCCCCTCGCAAGCGGGTTCTTCCGGAGACCTGGCCTTCCCAAATAGCATGTCATGCCTCACGAATTTCACAACGGTTGTGTAAGGAGGAGAACTGAGACTTATATGTAAGGCTGAATGATCTCATAAGTAGCTAGCGCTTTTGAGTGACAGGTCCAGCGAGAATATTACTTATGGTATCAGAGCCGACACTGGCCCACGACCATACGGGATTGAGGATAGGCGTTTTGGGGGCTATTAACGAGCCCAAATCCATGGGAGGTATTGGACCTTGGCCCGAGAGCTCAGCGAGGACGTTGGGGCTAGAAGGGAGAGTTTGTTACGCCTTGTGAATCTCACATCGATTGTGCGAGGGGGAGGTCTGAGATTTATACGTAAGGCCCAATGATCAATGATCTCATAAACAGCTAGCACTTTTGAGGTGATTCGAGGTTCGATCCTCACTAATGGGCCTTATGTGCCCCTTTATTTAGTTTTATTTCCTTCCTTTATACTAGGCATGTGCTTCTTCTTTATTACCCAAAAAAAAAAAAAGAACGGGTCATATTTACTCTTCAACCTTTTGAACTTTTTTCTTTTTCGTCCTAAATTTTTATTTGAGCTAAAATTGTCCTCAATCTTTCTAAATACTGTCAGTTTTAGTCCCTCGGTCAATTTGTTAACTTTTCCACCCTAAAACTATTTTTTTTATTAAAGTATGAGGAAATAAATATTTTTCCTCGAATAAATACCTTAGTTAATAAAATTTTTCCGTTATTTTTTAAAAATATTTAATTAAGATTATGTGTTTTCCTATACTTAAAAAATCGACAAATTACTTCTTTTCTTGACTTAAAATTATTTTTTCAATTGTATGACTTCTTGTTATTTTACTTTTTAATGATATCTATCTTAGATTGTATGATTTCATTCAAGATACACCCATTTCTTGATAAAATGACAGCTCATCCCAGATTAAATTCATTTAATTTTCAAGTGAAATAACCTTAATTCAAATCAATGCTCAAACGGAATAGTTTATGTTTGGCTTAATGATCATCCATGATTTAATAGTGAAAAAAATGAAAACTCATATCGAGTTTTTTTGTTTCACCTTCTTACTATTCACTGAATTCACGAATTTCTCTTTTAACTGAAAATGACTCAAACAACTCTCCAAGAAAGAAAACGAAAATGATTAGGGTTTACCGATGGGTAGAAAACTCGGCTGATACTCGAAAAGATCTTTATTAGAAAGAAGCTTCGAAGTTCACTGTAGTCAGTGTGATGTCAGGAAACAAAGAGGATGATGTTCCAAAACCGAGGCTTTACCCCACCATTAAAGCAGGCAAAGAAAAGTACAAAAACCCTCTTAAGAGCGTCTATCTGTTGAATGACGCGTTTCAATGGCGGCTAATTGCTCTCCTTCCACCATTAATGCCACAAAGCACTGAGAAAGGATCCTACTTGATGACTCTGTTTCTTCCCATTCACTGATAACAATCCATCTGCTGCTTGAAGTTTGAGCAGTACAGCTGCACCGAGTTACGGTACGGGCCTCCATGCTCTCCATCCTCTTCTTCTCCACCTTCTTCCTCACTCTCTCCCTCCTCTCTCTCCTCTTCCTCTCCTTCTCTCTCTACACCAACAAGCTCCGCAGCCCCCGCCCCGAGTCCAATCCCGACACAGCAGCATGCAAAGACGACAGCATCAGCCCACCCGCTCCAGAACTGTCATTAGCGGAATCCGAGGGCCTGTCCGGCCAGCTGGACCGGGATTCGGACCCGGCTCAGGGCCAGGGCCCCAAAAGGAAGAAGAAGAGGGCGAGGAAGAAGAGCAAGAGGCCGGACTTGGATAAGGAAGAAGAGCAGAGTATTGGTGGGGGCGATGAGAAGAAGGTGGTGGGATCCGGATTGAGTGCTGATTTGGGTTCCCGGGACAAGCCCGAGCTGATTTGCCTGTACCCTTTTACCTCCTCGGGCAGTGCCACTCAAAGGAGGATCAAACAGCAGTACGATGAGCTCGTGAAGTCCCACGATTCCAAGGGGCTGGCACTTGCTCAGGTCGGTACCCTTTCTTGAACTTTGTTACTGATTCTTCTTCCACAACAGGGTAGAACTTGATTTTGTATCCACTTAGTGTAATTTGCTTATAATGTTGTGATGTGAGAGGACGCGAAGCAGATGCCTTTGAAGGGTGATGAGATTGCTTCTGCAATTGGCCTTCATTCATGTTGCCGTCTTTCGTGTCTGCCGAAATGTGGAAATTATGAATCTTTTTGTCTGCAAAAGATGGTTTTTCTGCTGGCATTTTGAAGAATCAGGTTGCTTCTTCTTGTGATAGATGGTACTGTTACTTGCGTATAGGAGTTACTTCCATTTTCATTGTCTGATGTTCTCCAACTATGTCAAAGATTGCAAATTTTTTGCATGCAAAAAGATGGATTTTTCATTGAATTGCTTTGGCTTGTGTTTACTTTAATGTCCGGAGATGTTTGAAGACCTGCGGTGGGTACCCAATGTTCTTGAAAAGGCCAGTTTATCGATCATTTTAATAGTAGAAAAGCTTTCCCGTGTTGTAAATGAAAGGAAAAAAAATATGAGGTCTGAATTTGGCATTTTGGGGGAGTTCATATGGTATATCTTGCGATCTCTGAAGATTTTTGGGGATGGTTTTTGAGGAAACTGGAATCAGCTTCTACGTCCATTTCAAGTGGAATTATTCGGTGTAGAGTATAAATTCTATTGTAGTAAAATTGCCTGATGAAAAAAGAAAAAAAAAAAAAGGAACTAAACAGAATGTGGATATAGTTTTTTTAAACACGAGCATTAACATATTCCTTGTATTGTCTAGAAGGAGCTGTGCATCTACTCCAAAACCTTCGTCAGGACTATATAGAATACAGCATAGGTGTTTCTTATGTGTACTGATGAGTTTCTTTTCTGTGCTAGCTTTAACCACAGATCATCTTACCTATTATTTTCATTGCTCGATGGGTAACATTTCATCATCATTTTTTTGGTCATCTTGAAAAGTTTATGCATTGCCATTATTCTGCAGGTTGGCGAGTTTGCTAAATGCTTGGTGGAGGCTAGAAATGAGTTACAGCACAAGTAAGTTTTACTCCGTATTTCGGAATTAGGAATGACAGACTCAGGAACGTGTTTCTGATAGGTGTTTCCTGGAATGTGGAGTGTTTCTTGGAACAGCTGTTTGTGTTCATAACACACAAGGAATCAAGAAGTTGTAATTTGCTCTTAACCCTCACTGTCCTCTGCAGGTCTGAGGTCATTCACCGCAAATTCTCAATAGCTAAGGCTCTTCTTTTCAAGGCGGATAAGTCCTCCTTTGACCGAGTTCGTCAGCAGGTCTCTCCTCTGGAACCTAAAATTTGGGTTTCCCGGTTCCGTTGAAGTAGTTTAGTGTCCTACAAATATTGGAACTGATGCCTTGGTGTCTCAGATATATAAGCTTGAGTTAGAACAGAAGAGGCTTGAGGAAGATGCTTTTGTTTATAATTGGCTCCAGCAGCAGCTCAAAATCTCACCCGCTTATAAGAAGGTATTGATTGTTGCCCTTTTTTTTTTTCTTATATCAAATTTTAGAGGGAGGGGAAGATGAAGTTTGGTGCCCAAATGAAATAATAAATAAATAAATACATACATTTAAAAAGAAAATATATTTTTTTTTAAAGACCACGAAAATCTAGTGCAAGGAACTCTGTTGTATCTGCAGAAATATAATTTCATCCCCAAACTTTTCAGATTTCATTTGGAAACAAATTTTCTTTGGAAAATATTTTAAAGACGCATCTTTTTGGGGAAGGGTTCATGGAGAAGGTTCTTTCTCCATATTTCATTGCATTATGATGCACTTCCTTTTGCTGCAAAAAACACTGAAAAGTAAGAAGAGTGTTCTGCGTTGCTAGTTTTCGGTAACGTTTATCAGATTCCGTGTGAAGCAATATTCTACTTCTTACCAGTTAGAAAGCATTTCTTACTCTTGTCTATTTGTTTAGATGCTTGAGATCAGTGCCAGCATGGAGTTGAAGGCCAAGTCGGGCGAGCTAGTGGAATCTAAAGATGCAGATCTTCCTGAGATTTCATTCGAAGAGTTTTTAGCTCAAGAGAAGAAAGATTCTTTTTGGTTAGTGTCTCTCTACAGAAAATATACTTGCATTCTCTTGCAGGCCACCTGTGAACATTATGAATTTACTTTCAACAGTTACGTTTCTAATGAAGTATTTTTTAAGAGCCTTCTTCTTGAAACTGTTTTCACAAACTGCTGGTAAATACCATTCTGTTGTTTTTTCTTAATTGGCCTAAATAGTGGTAAGTGTTTTCTGGTTACGACTTAGAGGAATGACTTTGAAAACAAAAATCTGGAGAAAGCCTTTTCACTTTGGTCCTGCACTTCCTCTCTTGCAGGCAGAAATTCGGGAAATCAAGATCATGCTCGGGCTGAGAATGATGTAGATGTCGGGTCACCTGGGTACAACCCTCGGTGACTTCTAGTATGTATATATCCTGCAAACCCTCGCAGCACTAAAGAGATCTCTCTCCCCGCTGCCTTTTGCTTTGAGCCTCTTCCCCAAGACAAACAGACACAAAGCCCTTTGATCTTCGACTAATCAGCTCGGCCCTCTTCGAGGCGAAAGTACAAACATCAAGATGACACAGATGATGGAGAAACTATAATCTTTGCCTCCTTATGGAGTTGATCTTTGATAAGAAAAAGTTGAAGGCTTGATAGAATATTGATGGTGCGGTGCGCATGGCCCCAAATGAGAATTTTTGGTTGCTTCTATATAGGCTTGACTTTGGCTTCTCTTTAACTTGTCATATTGCTTCTGTTTTCAGTGTATTTACTCCTTGTGAGGTTATAACATCCAACTGATAGTTGGGCCCTGTAGAACTTAGTGAAATATCTCACTTTGGTTGCTTTCATAATTGATATTGAGTATAATGAGATGTGAATGAAAACACGGGGTTCTGCGGGACTTGCTGAAATATCTGAAACTAAGGCCTCTTTCAATCAAAAGCCTAATGCTGGACTAAAATAGAGCTGAAAAGAGTTCCACAACCTTAGACACCCGATCCAAGTTAGTAACAGCAGAGGCACAATTGACCTAATCAACTAATCAGTTCCTTCGTTTAAGGATGTCTTCAACACTACAAAAACATGTTCGAGCAGCTTTGCCCGCATGATTTCCTACTCACTTTGTCTCTTCCCCTTTTCGAGCAACCAGAAAGAAGTTCAAGACGAGCAGGAAAGAATGTGGGACTTGAACTTGTCCAGCTCCGCAAGCACTTCTTCCTCGGGGCGGTAGATCAGATCGATCATCCTCCATATCTGCAATAAAAGAAGGATAATCAGAAAATGAACAAAAAAAAAAAAAAAGGTAAGCAATAGTAGTAAAATAATTGGACTAAGATCACTTGGTTGTATCAACAGTAAGAGGAGAAATTGCAGCTTACCTGAAGTGTGCCACCTCCACCAGTACTTTCGCCGTCATCAGACACGCTTACGATTGTCCAGGGATCGGATGAGTTCCAATGGAAGTCAACAACCTTGTCCCTGAGGGAGCAATGGAAACAAACTTCTCCGTAAGAAAAAGCTCAGTTAAATTGCCTATAAAAGTTAATTGTGGGACGGCTTCTGCTCCCACCTGTGCCCAGCATGACGGAAAAATAAGCCCGGAGGACTGCTTGGGGCTTCTGATCCAACAGCCTCTTGCTTTTTACCAATCTGAAAGAAACAATGGAAGTTCACCATCAGCTACAACAAATAATTTTATTCTCATGATCCCAAACGTCCAGCTACATGGAAATAATTAAGGGTAATATTATGGAAATATTCCGCACCTTCTCATAATCCCAAATGTTCAAAATGCCATCCTCAGCGGAACTTCCAAACACCGAGGTCTTGTCAGGACACCACTGGATAAAGGTAGATGAATCCATCATAACAAGCTCATTTATAAAACCGAAAAATGTGAGAAACAGGAAGATCCAAGTTTTGAAGCTCTATAATCTTAGTCCAATACAAATCATCCTAAAAATTGAGGCTGTGTAGCATCTCTGAGAAATTAGGACATATTTTGGTCTTCCATTTTTTTATCCTAGACACATCTCTATCAATGCAATTATATGCATCGGGCAATAAGCTTCTCTGTTCTGCTGAACATGGGCTTCTTGTTTTTTAAGTCAGCAAGAAGCTTACTTGAACACAGAGGACCGCAGCACTGTGAGCTTCGAAAGTGTGAACAGGTGACCCGACCCCGGCAGAAGTGAGGTTTCGGCGATCAAACATGCGAATAGTGTTATCTGCTGACCTGAGTAGAACACAATAAACAGCAAGGTCAAGATTTCACAAGAATATTCGACCAAACTGGACAAGTGTATCTATGAGAAGGAAAAAAAAAAAAAAGACAATAAAAAGGAAAAATTACTTTTCATGCTAAATGATTGAATATAATAAATGAGCTAGAAGACATACCCTGTCAGTATCAGATTAACATCATGAGGGTTCCAATCGACACAGTGAAGGTCCGCATTATGAGCTTTCTCGACCTATAACAGAAATGACCAGATACAAAAAATCAGTTCAAATATACCGAGCAACAACAATTCTTCGAGACGAAGAAAAAAGAATAGAATAAAGAATAACCAAGAAAGACAAAAGACGAATAAAAATGTGCAATTCAAGGAAAAATGCTACCTTGACCACTGGGGAGGAACCAGTTCTTGCATCCCAAAGGATAAGGCAGGAGTCATCACCTACACTACAGAACTCCTGCGCACTTCAAGACAACGCAACACAACAATTAACATTGGGACAAAAAAGAGGAATAACTACAATCAGAGTCACTGGAAGCAGACCAGATATTAAACCATTTAACGGTTGGTTTGATCTAGTTCCTAACAGCTCTTTGGCAAAATGGTCCATGTCCTTAAACCGAAACAAACCATCTGGCCATTCCAGAGTTGAACAGCATAACTAAGACTAGAAAAGATCCTTGTGGAAGAAGCTTCCATATTCCGATCTATGCTCAGAAAGGCAACTAAGTGATATTAAAATTCCATATAGCAATATACCTTGATGGGCAAAAGGTCACATCCTCAACAGTAGCACCGTGCCCGTGGAAGACACCTCGAGGCTCAATTGAAGGGCCGTTCATTGGCTTCTCATTGGTCCCACTGACCTTAGAGGACTGTTTGCTGTTGGCACTGACAGAACCTGGGGACTTTCCAGATGCAGTATCGACGGCTAGAGAGGAGATATGATCTTGAATGCTCCACAAAATGACACATCTGTCCTTTCCTGCCAAAAGAAACCCAACACAGGAAACTTAATTTCCTCCGGAGAGTGGAAACATTAGAGCCAGGTGAAACATAAGTCAGTCCACAACTACAAACCTCCAGAAAGAACAAAGGGCTCAGTTGGACTCATAGCAAGAGCAAATTCAGCATTATCCTTATGCCCAGTGAGAACCTGTAACAATTGGCTTTGAGTCAAACCATGTGCCCTCGGAATGGGAAGATTAAAACAACATAAGTTCTCGTGAATGGGAAGTTGGAGTGAAAGACTAGGGAGAAACCCACCAGATCAGGGCGAGAGCTCTGGGCACCTAAAATTGCCTGTCGACTGGGCTGAGACTCAACATCCCAGATAAGAACCTGATTCAGAAGTACCACAATGAAAATTATCATCATGTAATACTATATAATTTAGACACAAACACTGATGATGAACATTCCAATTTCCTTAAGCTAAAGTGGAAATAGTAAAGGTTAACAATTACATCGGGGCCGTCTGTGTGAGTGGCTACAATTTTGCTGTTCTGCGGCAACTCCCTGATTCTGTTCACCTAAAAAGTCATAGCAAAAAAAATTTTATCAGCTGTAACTCACAGTATAATGAAGGTTGAGATCTTTCAAGAGTTGAAGTGCCCTTTTTTTGGAAGCAAAATTCATGGAAATAATTGGCCTGTGATGGACTTGCTTGTTAATAACACTCTCAAGTAGACATCTTTTTAATTTCTCCATCAAAACTTCAACTTAAACAGCACGAGCAACAAGTACCTCGCCGGGATGTATGATAGTTTTGAACTTCTTGACAAAGGGAGATCGTGCTTCTTCATTGAACTGTCCAAGCACTCAATTAGTTTGGCCACTCATGACATATTGATGACACAAGATCAGACAAAGCTTTGCTAGGACGTCTATTTAGTCGAGACCATTATACCTGTGATATGTGCTCTGCAGCTGCAACCCTAGGCTTGACAACTTCAACATTTGCTATAACAAGCGTATTAGGAACACTGCCATCAGTCTGATTCAAAACAAAATAGTAGCTTGTCATTCATAAAACCACTTCTCTTTCCTTTTCCTTGTTCTATGCATTATGACAACAAGTAATACTCTTGCCTGTTCGGAAAGGTAAAGCCGCTGCCTGTTCTTGTAAGTGGCCTGCTCGAGTTGAGGACCCCATCTGTTGACTCAAAGTACAAATGCAGCTAATATAAAATCCCCAAATGAAGATAAAACTCACGATCAAAAGAATGCAAGGAAGACCAAGGCATGAGCACTGGTGCAACAAGTTATCAAGGTTCAAAATTCATCCAACCACCTCACATAACAGGTTTGATTGGTATGATGTATACTATCTGTCCATCTTTTTGATTTGATATAATATTAATATATGTAAGGCATCCTCCGGATAATTCAAATAATAACAATTGAATGTCTGACTTGGGCCTACATGACATGACCGATCAATACAAATACTTCAATATTCCACCTTTGTCATATATTCCATACATCACACTAGATAGATATCATATTCATGGAATACGATTCAGTTTCAAGATGCCTTGGTGGTGAAATGGTAGACACGCGAGACTCAAAATCTCGTGCTAAAGAGCGTGGAGGTTCGAGTTCTACCAGACCAAATTATAGCTCTTTCATTGCACTCCCAAGACTAAGATATCGGCATAAAGACATGCTACAAACTTGGTCAACGAGGACCCAACAGAGAGAGCAACACCACCACTTGCAGAAAACCAAAACTTCCAAAATTCCCATGCAAAAGACCCATTCCGCCCTGCAGTACTACTTCAAGGCAGAGCATTGAAGCCTTATGCTAAGCATGGGACTCTCTAGTCCCTACCACTACACCAGCAGATGCTGCATTCCCTCCCCCGTCGGACAGAAGCACGAGAAAATGCAGCAAATCCAACAAACATGAAGCCAAAATGCAATCCCTCAGCTAAAAAAGCGACATTATCGGGTATATGAAACAGCAAAGCGCGAGGGTGGAAGCAGCAGAAAACCCTAGAGAGGGAGGGGGAGGGAGAGAGAACAGACCGGCAAGAGAGAGAGGGCCAGACGAGGTTGTGGTTGGCGAGCCAGTCGTAGAGGACAGGGACGAGGGACTTCCACTGCGAATACCTCTCGTCCACCGATCGGTCCGTCCCTTTCCCCCTCTCCTTCATTTCCTCTCTCTCTCTCTCTCTCTCTCTCTTCCTCGTTTTCCCGCCTCTTCTGCTTCTGCTCCTTCCCAATCCTCTCCTTCTGTACACAGTGAAGATGGAGAGCGGAGATGGCGGAAATATGAAAGGCGAACGTAAAAATTGAGAGAGAGAGAGCGTGTGGATGTGAAATGACAATTGAGGGAGGTGAAGAGTAATTAATTAGTGCATTCATTCATTTATTATGTGAATCGGAACCATTGAGCAGACCGGCACGTCTCGTATGAACGTTCTTTGCCATGACCAGTGCTAGTTAGAGATAGGACAAACCGTCGAATGATCGAATTGTAGGATCATTGTTTATTGTATATTACTTTCAAGACACTAGTAGTCGTGATAAATATCATTCTATGTCCTAATTTCGCATCGGTGATACGATTTTGAAGTTTTATTTTGTAGTTTCCTCGTCCGTCCCCTTTGCGTGAAAGTAGAGACGGCAATGCTCATAGTCCATTCAATAGTTTGGCAGTACGATATCGGATGATCCATGTCTAAACCTTGTTGCAACACTGAAAATCGTTGGAAGATTGTATATGTTGACGACGTGTAACCAACTTGTCATGAGAATTGAGGGTTCGTGGCTGTGTTGATGGTCCTTGGCATTGTAGAGGATAGCTACTCCGACTAGCTAGTGGCTACCACCTTGTTCATGCAACTTTTTTTTTAATATATAAATAATTTTCATAACATTTATAATTATGCTTAATTGTATTTTGAAATTAGCACTTTATTATACTTATATAATTGGTCATCTGTATCATAACGTGGCCGCACATAAACGATATTAAAGTATTAGATTATAATTAATGATGAGAATAATTTGTAATAGTAATTTTCTCTTAGAAAAAAGGGCTAGACGGGTACGAACATAGAAAAGATGGCAAAGTTTTGGCGCTACAAATGCTACTATTTGTAAAAGGAGGAGAAGAACAAAAAGCAAAAGATTGCTTTTTAGCTGTATGAAGAAAGTACTGGGGTGGAATTAATATAACACTAAACAAAAGGGGAAAATATAAAATTTAATAAGATGGCTGGCTACTGGGCCCACTGCCACCGGAGTCGGCGTCGAAAGTCGGCCCGCCAGAACTGTTCAACTCTTTATTTTCTTTTTTCTGTCAGTATCTTTTTATTTATACTTGAGGAACCACGCTATGCGCGACAACATAAAGAATGGAAAATAAAATATACCATATAGTAGTAATTTAACTAAAAAATATATGTTACTTTTACATAAAATGAATATTAATCGCGGCAAAGAAAATATAAATTGTAATCACATATAGTAGATCATTAAAATAAGTAAAAAATAATAAGTTTAACATAAGAAATCAATTGCGGATAAAGGAAAATTAACCGTATATAATGTTGTATTGAAATATGCATTTTAAAATAAACTTAAAAAAATAAAATAAAATAGAAATTTGTTTGGGACAGTTTAATTATATATATATATTAATTATTACTTTTATTATTTTGTTTCGATAATATTTGCAATAAATACTTTACTGTTGATTCAAAAACTAAAAGGCACTTACATAGAGCAATTACAAACATATCCATATCCATCCATCCATCCATCCCTCCCATCTTTATACACTAAAACTTTTGTTTGAAATGACATGTGCCACTCTCATTTTTTTCTTTGTTTATTTAAAATTTTCTTTTTCCTTAATTTTTATTATATTTAGGTATATTAATATATATTTTTAGGTGTGTACTACTTGATATTTGAAAGTTAATATATCTGACTAATCTAGATTCAAGCAAGCTCGACCCACTAATGGTAATACTCTCTCATGAATTTTCTCCAATCACAAGACTCATTGGATTAGGAATGATAATTTGGGGGGTTGGTACAGGCATTTCAATTACTATACCCGCACAGTGCTCATAGGTACACGTACCAACCGGCCCCACGCTTAAGCACTGGTCGATATTAGGACACCACGCTTGCACCAACGAAGGTGCACGGGTATCTGCTCCGTCTTATCCTGCCGCAACATATGTTAAAAAAATAAATTTAAAATGAGGAAACACAACATAGTCACATGGACGAAGAAATACAACATAGTCCGTCATCAATTAGATCAATTACTGATTAGGGCTCTTGACCATATTAGAAACAAAGAAGAAAATAAAGAATTATTATTATTATTCTTTTATATTTTTTAAAAAATTGCGTGAGTCTAAACAGGGCGAGAAGGATGGGGCAAGTTGAAGGCGACTACTATCCCCGTACTGTCTGTTGCGTAGGTAGTAAAATCATAACCATCCCAGCCATGTTCTATCTTTGGCACGGGTCTAAACCGGGAGGGTTCCGTGGGTACCGTAGTTCGGGATTGAAAATTGCCATCCCTACACCCGATGCTTTACCTAAATTGCCAACTCACCTAAAATAAGCAAACATTATTAAAAGTCTATTTTAATTTTTTTTACAATTTAAATAGTCTCTTTATATATGTGATTTTTCAAGGTGTATCACTTGATATTTGAAAATCCTCTAGGTTCAATTTTTTTTTAGATTCAAACGAGGTCAAACTACTAAAAGCTCTTTCGATCGTGATCTTCTTCAATCACAAGACTTACACATGAGGTCACCAACTCATATTGATAAAATGTGTACTTTAAATTCATATTTAAGTTGTCTCTCGTAATTTAAGACAATAAGCTTAATTCTTATTTGGGTATTAACTTGACATTGACTACCATATGATTTTAATAAATATAATTCGTCCATATAAAATTATTACTACAATGTTTAAAAAATTGAATCATTACTATCGACCAAAAGTGTTCATAATTTTACTCATAAATAAGTTTATCATTAATTTCAATTATATTATATATTAGTTATCACACAAATTATTATGATAAGTTAACAATTTTCGAAAAAAAAATTTAACCGACATCGCGTGAGAATACCCTATTAAACAATAGTAAAACTCTTGTTTTAGTAATGACACATGTCAAGCTAATGCTTTTTGCTTTTCTTTTAAATATTTTTATATTAGTTTATAATAATATCATATAAGGCTTATGTGTATAATACATACTTATAATTTAATAATTTATTTACTTAAATATAAATTTCTTATTTTATGTTGCCATCAATTTTCGGTGAATTGCAAGATCACTCCAACCTATTGACAATCCTTGATTGGGTTGGTTATGGTGGCAAGATACTTTAAATAAATTTGAAAGACCACTTAAAATTGACGAGGTTCTCAATGGTGAGTTTTTTAATACTATTTTGTAGTTATAGGTTTACTGTATTATTATAATATGTGTATATCTTCAAATGCTATAAGCATTTGATATAATTCTTTTGTTACTAAATAAAAGAATCCTTGTAATTTTAAACAAAAATAGAGAATCCTCATAGTATTTTAGATTTTTACATGATATCACGTGTCAAAAAGGTACAGGGATCAAATAAAATATATTGCAATAAGAAAAAAGCTATAATAGTGACATTTTAAAAAATATGAGATACTTAATGCAGAGGAATTAAACTGGGTTATCGCTAATGAACATAGTGGCAATTTTATGTGTAATACAAATAGATATGGTATAATTATATATACAAAGCATGAATTGATATTTTGATTTTGTAAAGTTAATTATATCTCTATATTTCATATTTCATAAAAACTTTTATATTTTTATATTTTCTTATCATGTTATCTAATTAAGTGTCTCATTTTTTTCTTCACGTCTATATATTTATTAGACTAAGACAATTTCAAAGTTAGAGTGTTATGTCAACTGTAAAATAAGTCGCATAATATTATTTTTTTAATATTTTATACTTTTCAATATTACTAATATAATTTTTCGTACTTTCTATCATATGCACCGAGATCATTTTTGGACCCGTGATTTCGCGCAGACCCTTTGCTAGTTTTAAGAAAATTCATTAAGTGGTTACAAAATAAAATTGCAAATTAAAATAAAAAATATAATGATGTAACTACGATTTTTGGAGAGATAAAGAAACGTGCAGACAATGGAGGAAAGATGGTGAAAGGGGAGAGTAGAGGAGAGAAAAGATAGGGAGTGCGGGATCGAGCGGTTAGTAGTTTTTTTAGTAGTTTTAACACAAAATGAATGACTCTCGTCAATCAAGACATTTTTATCATGGCTAAATTGGAAAAGTGAAAGCGAGACGAAAGGAAAATCTCCTTTTATAATAGTATAGATATAAATGTATATAATTTTATTTATTTTGAATTTTTTAATAAATGATGTTCTATATATTTGTTTCAACAAGGAGAAATATATATGAAATTAGTATGGCAAAACTAATATATATATCTAAAATAATAGCGTATGCATATATTTCTATTTCGATTATGTGCATGTTACTAATACAAGACCCATACATATGCTACGCATGAACAGTTGAAATATTTTTCTTTAATAGTTTGAAAATCTTAAAATATAACTACTTTTTACAATTTTATTATATATATATATATGTATATAGAATATAGATTGTTTGCTATGATTTTTTGATCAAATTAATTAAAAATAATAATAATAAAAGAAGAAACTGTAAAATGAGAGATGTAAAAGGGAGAGAGGTCAGAGGAGAGAGAGAGAGAGGGGGGGGGGGGAGAGAGGTTGGTCATTATCTATGCTATTATATGCTTGGGATAATTTCAATCAGATTTGTCTTTTTCTTCCTCCACCGGTTGCTGGAGATGCAACCCCTTTTCCATCTCCCCTCGCCGAAATCCTGCTGGGGCCACCCGTCACTCAAAGACAAAACACTATGCGGGACCCACAGTTTAAAATATTTAATCTTAATATAATTAATTTTATTATTAATAATATCGTACGAATTTCAAGTAAAAAATACGGAAAGATTTTGCACAAGAATATTGTTCCGTGCGGAAAGAATACTGTTTGTGCAAAATAAATTCGCACTTCCTATTTGGAATCTCGTACCAGAGAAATTCTTTAGGACGAAATAATATTTTTTTGTGCAAAATAATTTCATGCTTCTTACTTGGATTCTCGTATAAGAGAAATCATTCTGTACTAAATAATGTTATTCTTGAACAAAATAATTTCGTACTTCCTACTTCGATTATCGTACAAGAGAAATCCTTCAGTGCGAAATACTGTTCATATTGTGAAAAATAATTTAGTACTTCTTATTTCAGTTCTTATAGAAGAGAAATCATTCAGTATGAAATAATGTTCTTGTGTCAAAAATTTTCGTATTTCTTACTTGGAATATCGTACAAGAGAAATAATTCAGTGCGAAACAATGTTATTCTTGTACAAAATAATTTGGTACTTCTCCCTTGATTTCTTGTACAAGAAAAATCCTTCTGCGCGAAACAGTACTCTTCCTGTGGAAAACAATTCTTTACTGAGTACGGCTCCGCCAGGCTGGGTTCTTCCTCCGACCAGCAAGCTAGCGACAACACCAGGTCGTGACCGACAAAGTCCTCAGCTTGGCAACTTCATAATTCTGATCAACCCCATCTCTAGTCAGCAGTTCTCCATAGGTTCAAGCTTCACGATTAGCGGCTCGCCTCCATTCGAAAGAGAGGGTTAGGTGAATTCCTCCTATTCCGAGTTTGGTTCTTTGTGTTTAGCTGAGGTCATGTTTATGGTGCGGTTTCAGCTATAGATTGATTCTTGGCTCCATTTGGATATGTCTTAGCTTACTTTCGATGACTAGAATTTGAGTTAGAGTACTTGGCTGCATTGTGGTATGGTTCCTCGAACAATTGAGGTGGTTCTAGCTTGGTCAATCCCGTGTCTGCAGTAGGGGCTGAGTCATAGGATGATTATTACATTGACTCGCAGTTGTTTCGCTCGACTATCACGGCTTGAGGTTGAATCTAATGTGCGGGCTGAAATAACCAATATTTGCTTCATGGTCAATCCCATGTGCATGGTCCGAAAGCTGATTACTCGGTTTATATTTTATTGTATACATTAACTTTGCGGATTGTCAGTATTTAACAGTCATGCATTAAGGTCGTTCTCGACTTTGTTTCACCTGAGAATGTTCGACAATGTGTCCGCCTGACGGAGGAGCTCCGCGTTCTTCCAATAAAACATCGAGCAAAGGTGGATAAGCTCGAGGTCAGACTTCCATCTGGACAAAAGAAGTTACTGGTCGGGCAATACATTGCGTAGGTCGTTTATAATTTTCCGTCGTTTCGATGAAATCTATCTTTCTCCATGAACTAGTTAAGAAAATGATGCTCCACACAATCGCCCACGTTGTTAAAAACCTATCTTCATCTATTTTACGACAGTCTACTGTATGAGAGTCTCTTTCGTCTATTTTCCAGAAGACAAATGTGTTAGTGATTGTTTTCATGTTCTGTGATGTCAAAATGATTCTATTGAATTTATTTTCAATACAGTCTACTGTCTGAGAGAGTCTAAGAAGCCAATCGTGAACTTGCTTGATAGTCCACTGAACAAATAAAACAGCCCGACAGAGTTGAATTATTAGTGGTTGAATAAAATTTCTTTGAATTGATAATTTAATTGTCATACATTAACTTTCATTTACACTAATTTACTATTACTATGTCCTAAATATAATTGATGTCATTTGCTTTATATAAAATGACGTGTTTGTGAAGATGATAGAAGCTCCCATATATTTTGGTACTCTCTCAGAATACATAATATATTATTCATATATTTCGCATTAGATTCTAGTGAGGAGTAATTTGAATCGCTGTTAAGATTACTCTCATGGGCATTTTGTATCATGAATTAGACATTTCAATTGAACTCGCGTTGGAACATTGCGGGGAAATACGCTATACTTAAAATAAACTTTGTGAAGGCATATTTTGGATTGGGGTTAGGGAAACCCTCCGATTGACGTCGCCGGTGAGTTCTGTGCCCACCGTATCTAGGTTGTTGCAATGAGGGTTACGGTGAAGGAAAACTTTGGATAGGGGGTGGGGAGCTCCGTTGGCCACCCCACCCCCGATCGATGTCGTTGGCGGGTTTTGTGCCCGCCGTATCTGTGTTGTTGCCATGAGGGTTGGGCCACACGTGCCAACAGCAGCACACCAAATAGCACACAAATATCAGATCATCAATAATGACGGTATATATGCTTTCTAAAAGGAGACAATTTTATCATGGAAATCCACGAAGAGAGACCAAATCTACAAAGAGACGCACCAATGGCAGACAAATCGATAGAATCGATCTTTAGTAAGAAAAAGTTGAATGCTTCATTATATTTATTTTCATAGTGCATCAAACATGGCCCCCAAATTAACTGAGAATTTTTTGTTGTTTTTATGTAGCCTAGAATTTGGCTGGTCTTCCAATGTAAAGCCTGCTCTATAATTTGCCATTTTGTCTTTGCTTCTGTTTTCAGTGTATTTACATCTTGGTTGCTCTCATGCTTGATTTCGAGTATAACGCGACGTGAATCGAAACTCGGGCTCAGGCTCCGCAGGGACTTGCCAAATCTGAAACTAAGGCCTCTGTCAATAAAAAGCCAACTGCCGGACTAAAATAGAGTTGAAAAGAGTTCCACAACTCAGACACTCGGTACCCAAGTTAAAAGCAACAGCAGGGACACAACTGACCTAATCACCTAATCAGTTCATAAGATTAAGGGACGTTCGATATTGCATAAACATGGTCGGGCCAGCTCAGCCTACACGATTGCGTAAACTCTCGTTTTGTCACTTCCCCATTTCAAGCAACTAGAAAGAGGTTCAAGACGAGCAGGAAAGAACGCGGGCTTGAACTAGTCCAGGTCCGCGAGCACTTCTTCCTCAGGGCGGTATATCAGATCGATCATCCTCCATTATCTGCACAACAAAGGAAAGATAATCAGAAAATGGGGGAGAGCAGGTAGTAGTAACAAAATAATTGGACTGAGATCACTTGGTTGTACCAACATCAAGAGGAGAAATTGTAGCTTACCTGAAGTGTGCCGCCTCCACTGGTACTTTCGCCATCGTCAGACACGCTCACGATTGTCCAGGGATTGGATGGTTTTTACGTCAGCTAGAGCTTACTTGGATACAGAGGACCGTACCACTGCGAGCTTCGAATGGGTGAACCAGGGACCCAACCCCTGCAGAAGTGAGGTTTCGGCGATCAAACATGCGAATAGTGTTATCTGCTGGCCGGAGCAAGGACACAATAAACAGCAAGGTCAAGATTTCACGAGAATTATAAATGCATCCATTCATTTATTATGTGAATCGGAACCATTGACCAGAATGGCACGTCCTATATGAATGTTCTTTGCCGTGACCCGTGCTAATTAGAGACAGGAATAAACCCGTCGATTTGAACGCATTGTAGGATCATTGTTTAGTGCATGTTACTTTCAGAACAATAGCAGTTGTGATAGAATCGTTCTATATTCTAGTTTCTCATCGATGAAACAGTTTTTGAACTTTTATTTAGTAGTCCCTAATTCGTCCTCTTTGCGCAAAAGTAGAGACCGATGCTCGTATTACATACTATAGTTTGACGGCACAACTTTGGATGATCCGTGTCTAGACTTGTTGCAACACCTGTATTTGTTCGCAAGGTGCAATCAATGTATAATGAGAACTGAGGGGTTCGTGGCTGAGGCGACGGTCCTTGGCACTGTGGATGATAAAAGCAATCACTGAGACTGCCTTGATTGATCTAGGGTCCAAATCGAGCACGACCAATTGATCTAGGACATTTTCACCTCGAGCGTGATCTTAGTGTCACGGCAGGAGGTGGTGGTGGTGATGATGGAGGACATAACTACCATGTCAAGCAACTACAGCCTTGTACATGCATCATCTTCTTCTTCTAATTGTATTTTGGAACTGGCACTTTACTTATATTAGTCATCTATATCATAACGTGGCCGCGCATAAACAGACATTAATGGTGCTTTTGATTTCAGAGTTAAAAGTAACTTTGATTTTGATTGTGGAAAAGGACAAATGATTGTATAGTGTGTTGAGTTAAAGTTAAAGTTAAAATTTTTGACTTGAGAAATGTGTATTTTTGTTGTGTAGTGTGTTGAGTTAAAGTTAAAGTTAAATTTTTTGTGATTTTAACTGCGAAACCAAACGAAGCATAAAGTATTAGAGGATTAATGATTAAAAAGGGAATTCTCAAAACAATGCTAAGAAAATGGACAAAATTATATGTAATTAGAAAAAATAGCAAAGTTATGGGGCTACAAATGCTACCATCTGTAAAAGGAGGAGGAGAAGAAAAAGCAAAAAATTGCTTTTTTGGCTGTATGAAGAAAGTACTGGGGCAGAAATAATATAAAATTAAACAAAAGGGGAAAAGATGAAATTTAATAAGATGGGCGGCTAGTGGGCCACTGCCACATCGAGTCGGCGTAGAAGGTTGGCCCACCAGAGCAGTCCCGCCTGCCTTTCCCCCCAGTGTCTTTTTGTTTATTTATATATTTATGTTAAATTTTTTATAAATGATGTTTATAAATTTGATTCAGCGAGGAGAAATATATATATATATATATATATATATATATATTATGAACTCAATATGACAAAACTAGTGAAATAATGGGATTAAGTTAAATCGTAAGAAAGCTAGAATGATGTCATTGAACGTTCCATGGAGTAAACTCTTTCACCTCGCGATTGTTTTAAACTATCTTTAAATAACTAATATTAACGATCGATAAACTTATCTCATATTAGTGAGCGCTACTAACAAAGTCATGATCTCTAGCAATAAATATCCGAGCCAAAAAATTGATTTCTTTTTATCGAATCTTCTTACGAATCTGCGAAATATAATAGAAGTTGGCAATTTTGTTGACATTTACTCTTTGTTTTGGTTTATCCACTTCTACAAGTTTCTCGGGCCATTTGGATTCAGAGTTAAAGTTACTTTGATTTTGATTTTAATTTTGATTATGGAAAAGGACAAATGAGATGTGATTATAAATTTGACTTGTGAAACGTGTGTTTTTATTGTGTAGTGTGTTGAGTTAAAGTTAAAGTTAAAATTTTTGAATTGAAAAATGTGTATTTTTGTTGTGTAGTGTGTTGAGTTAAAATTAAAATCAATTAACTCTGAATCCAAACGGACATCAAGTTGGCAACTGACAAATACTTGTCATAGATAAAATTTATCTAAAAAAAAAGATTATGTAAAGAGAATTAATAATTTTGGAATTTTCTTTTAAAATGCTTTTTTTAGAATAAAATATATTTTCTTTAGCCGGTCCAAGTCCACTATAAATGGCGGCCCTGTAAGATTCTTTACCTGTTCTTCACTGTTTCTTTCACCGTCGTCGTCTTTTTCAATCCGATTGAATCCCATCTGACCGATCGCATCTCTTCCCCGAGGATTCGCCCCCCTCCGAGTCCCCCTCGAAATGGGTAATCACTCAAAACCCTAATCCCGTTTCCACTGTAGTTCACTTCTCTGAATTTTGTACTGCCCCCTGTTCCTCAATTTAATGCTCATGGTGATCGCAAATCATTGCTCTTGCTGCTTTTAATTCTCGAGTTTCCGTTGAGCTTGTGTTGCGAGTGCTACTCGCGGCCGTTTCTTAGCTCCCCAATGGCTGCTGTCTGAAAGCAGTTAGCCGACACTGAGCTGAACTCGGTTGCCGTCATTTTAACGGTTTTTGAGATCCGTTTTGTGCGCATTACTCGTAAATGATTTGAATTGGCACGAATCGGGATGATTTAGCAAGAAATCAACCCGAATCTTGAGCTCTACATTGGTTGCGAGGTGCAAACAGTCTTCTTCTTGTCTTATTTGGTATACTGGGGCCTTGGTGGGTTTAGATGGCTTGCTGGGGCGCAAGGAACTTCGAAAAGTTACAATTTTTTCTCAGATGATTTTGCTCTTAGTTAGATTTCGTTCAAACCAGTCACAGTTACAATTTCGTATTCTTTTTCTCTTTGTACCATAAATCCCTTTTTTCATTTTCCTTCTGTTTGCATTAAATCTATGAGAATGCCAAAAGCTTAAATTTCGTCGGAAAAGTACCGGATGACGTTGATCTAATTTATAGATGGTCGACAAACGACAAACTGATAATTTCTTTATGAATCATAGCAACAGAGGCATCTGTTGCAGAAGTTTTTGAAACCGATAGATCCGGTCATTTATATTGTCTTTTTACCACAGCTGTGTTTTACCTTTTGTGGTCTCTCAGTGATGCTAATAAGATTTCTCTTTTTCCAGATAAGGCTAGTGAATGTTGCACCACTCAACTTATTGATGGAGATGGTAATTTTAATGTTTCTGGGCTTGAGAATTTTATCAACGAGGTCAGATTGAAGGAATGCGGCCTATCATATGCAGTAGTTTCCATCATGGGTCCACAGAGTAGTGGTATGTATTATTTACTGTGATCTTATCTGCACTCTTTACTCTTAGTCACTTTGATGTGTCAATAAATGGTACAGTTGTGTTTTGTTAGCAGTGAGTTTGGGTATGAAGTCTCACATTTTCCTTCTTGTTCAGGGAAGAGCACACTACTAAATCATTTATTTCGTACCAACTTTAGAGAGATGGATGCTTATAGAGGAAGGCATGTATTGTTGGTGCTTTTACTTTTCATCAATTTATCTGTGATACACGTTAACCGTTCAACTACTCAAATACTACATGTCTTATTTGCCAGATCTCAAACAACCAAAGGTGTTTGGTTGGCAATAGCTGCAGGCATTGAACCTCTTACTCTAGTAATGGACTTGGAGGGTACTGATGGAAGAGAACGAGGAGAGGTATCCTAACTAGCTATAGAGTTGTATCTCCATGTCATAACTATGCATGCATATATATTTTTCCCCCTGCTTTTCTCTGTTTTTGTGTTGCATGTCTTGTGGATATAAATTTTCTTCTAGCAAAAATTTGAACTGTTTCAGAAAGCATGGGCTTTCTTCATTTTGTTGGACCCTTTGATCATGATGGGTCATTTTGTACATGTGTAGTGTAAAGTTGATTTTTCCTGATATATATGAAATATAAGTTTCTTGAAACTGCATAAAGCCCATCGGACTTTTGTTTAGTTGGTCTTGCTTGAAGTTATTTAACAATGTTTTATCTTTATTTCAGGATGATACTGCATTTGAAAAGCAGAGTGCGCTTTTTGCCCTTGCCGTCTCTGATATAGTGCTCATAAACATGTGAGACTCTTGCATAGCATCAGTTGGGTTTCTGCAATCCTAGATATAATCTGCAAAGCGTTTTCTTTTTTTAAAATTTTTTTTATAAAATAACCTTTTGAGCTTTTTTTAGGTGGTGCCATGATATAGGCCGCGAACAAGCTGCAAATAAGCCCCTTTTAAAAACTGTTTTCCAGGTAATAGTTGTCTTCTTGTCATGAGGTGCGCAATAATGCTTTTATTCAGAAACAAGTATTTATCTGCAAGTCTGGCTGCAGGTTATGATGCGATTGTTCAGTCCCCGCAAAACAACTCTGATATTTGTCATTCGAGATAAAACTAGGGTATTCCCTACTACTTGTTCATTTATTTCACCTCTCACTGTCTACTCTATACTTTGAGCTTTAATTTTGCGTTTCACTTCTTCCCAGACACCATTGGAAGCTCTGGAACCTGTATTGCGGGAAGATATTCAGAAGGTACAGACCTTGGAGCATTTCCCTTGTATTGCATACTTACGCTTAATGATGTTATGTTCATTTAACATGCATTTATTTCTTCTGCTGCAGATATGGGACAATGTTCCTAAGCCGCCAGCACACAAGGAGACTCCTCTAAGTGAATTTTTTAATGTGGGTGGAACCTTTACTTTCTTTTTTGGGTGAAAGGAAGATTCTAGAACATTTCTATTAATTTTTAATTAAATGTCTATCCAGGTAGAAGTTGTCGCTCTTTCTAGTTATGAAGAGAAGGAAGAGCAATTTAAAGAGCAGGTATACTTCTATAGCTGCTATGCTACTGTCAAATGAATTAGCCATACTTCTGTCCATGGAATGCATGGTGAACGTGTGGTTTGCTTTTGTTAGATATTGTCTGAGAGACGGTAGATATTGCCCAATTAGAACGATCAACTTTGTGCTACTGATAAATGGATAATTTAATCACATGAATTGGAGCCATGGTTGTTATCGAAATTATAGTTCTTTATTTCACCTCTTCACCCTAAGTAGAGTATGTTATAACCCGGTATTAATCTATAGATATAAAATTTCTCCTCGGTGAAAAACACACCGCCAAGCTAATTCATTTCCATCCTGTGTTTTTTCTTAATCATTCTTTTTCCAACTGAGTGAATAGTCCTGAGCACAATTGCACTATGCACTTGATATTTGTTGTGGTATAGGTGGCAAGCCTACGAGAACGATTCTTTCATTCCATTGCACCGGGTGGCCTTGCAGGAGATCGACGAGGCGTAGTTCCTGCATCAGGATTTTCTTTCAGTGCCCAACAAATCTGGAAAGTCATTAAAGAGAATAAGGACTTAGACCTTCCGGCGCACAAGGTAAATGCGAATCTATTATAGGCCTACTTTTATACACTGGTGATAGCATCAACAGGCAGTATATAATTGATTAGCATCCACTTTCAGGTCATGGTAGCCACTGTGCGCTGTGAAGAAATTGCTGATGAAAAGTTCTCCAGTTTCACTGCAAACGAGGTATCAATGTTTTTCTAATAAGACATTGAAGTTGCTTCCATATCTGAAACACTAATATAAGCTCTATGATTGTGTTAGGAGTGGCACCAAATTGAAGAAGCTGTGCAATCTGGACTCGTTCCTGGGTTTGGGAGGAAGCTTAGTGCAATTCTTAACAGTTGCTTAGCAGGGTAATGGCAGTTGCTGAGCTTGATGTACTAGCTTATATGGTCTGCTGGCAACATAATTTGGTCATGTGTGCAATAGTTAAGACTGTTTTCATTGAATTGTTTTACAGGGTGAATTGAAGGGTTTTTGTTATCTACAAGTTATGCAGTTTATAATTGTGGATGACTTATTCTATTTGTCTTGCCTCCTTGAATTTATAGGTATGAATCAGAAGCTATATATTTCGATGAAAGGGTCAGAACTTCAAAGAGAAAGCATCTTGAAGAAAAATTGCTGCAAGTGAGATGTTAATCCTCATGTGGATTATGATGGGGTTGTTGTCTTCTGGAAAATTTGCATTACAGTGTCTATAATCATTGACCTTTGTTCTATATGTCAGCTTGTGCAACCTGCTTTTCAATTGGTTCTGGGACATATAAGGTCTGGGACTGTGGAACACTTCAAGCAGGCGTTTGACAAAGCCCTAAATGCAGGAGAAGCCTTTTCGTCAGCTGCTCGTGATTGCACTAGATTGTACATGGTTCGGTTTGATGAGAAATGCACAGGTACGTGGAGAGAGGAGTCAATAACGTCTTCTGTTTGCAAAATATTGATGGAAAGAGGACCCCTTATTTGGAAAATTAAAGGAGAATTATTGCCAAAAGATCCCGTTGGGGGCATTTTGCACATTCCTTGAGATATTTTTTTCTCTTTTCTTCTGGCAGTGGGAATTAATTCTCTTCAACTTTAATGGCTTATGCTTATGACAGATGCTGTTGTTGAACAAGCAAACTGGGATACATCTAAGGTTAGGGAAAAACTTAAGCGTGATATAGAGGCCCATATTGCTGCTGTCCGTGAAGCCAAGCTCTCTGAAGTTACCAAAACATTCGAGGTATCATTGTGATACAAACATATAGGTTCTACTTAATTACATCTATAATACCATTTATTGATTAGTTTTTCAGTTAAATACTCAACTCTCTGACATTGGTATCCCTTCGCAGATGAAGATAAATGAGGCATTGTCAGGACCCGTGGAAGCTCTTTTAGATGAAGCAAATGATGAAACATGGCCTGCGATAAGAAAACTTCTTCAGCGTGAAACTGAATCTGCAGTATCTGGGTTCTCCAGTGCTGTCTCTGGCTTTGAATTGGGTGAAGAAACTATGGAGAAAATGATTTCTCATTTACGAGATTATGCAAGAGGTGCGGTTGAAGCAAAAGTAAAGCACGAAGCTGGAAAAGTTCTGAGCCGCATGAAAGACCGGTAAGAATCTCTAATTCTAATTCTGTTGATTACTTTATTGTGTAGCATAAAGTCCTTTCTAGCTATTTGCTGATGGAAAGTCTGTGATTTTCTGGTTTTTGAAAAATTGAGAATATCTTTTATTATAATGACAATTTTACTTTCCAACCATGTCCCTTTATTTCTTCATAGCATGATAAAAATAGAGAATTGAAGAAAAGAACCAAACCGGAAATGAAAATTCCTCTGAAGTTCATTACAACCTTCTTGTTTTTGTACAGATTTGAGACATTATTTAACCGTGATGCTGACTCGATGCCAAGAGTTTGGACCGGAAAGGAGGATATTCGGGCAATTACCAAAACTGCTCGCTCTGCTGTATGACAAACTTACTGCTCTTACTTTAATGAACGACTTGTCCTTCGATGGCGGATTACTTTATTTCTTCTTAATCACTTTAAAAAATTTTGCAGTCACTGAAGTTGCTGTCAGTAATGGCAGCAGTTCGACTAGACAATGAAGTCGACAATATTGAGAAGTCGTTATCTCTTGCTCTGTTGGATTCCAAAAGTGGCTCCACTGTTACTGATCGGAGTATAATATCTCAAGGAGACCCCCTTGCTTCCAGCACTTGGGAAGAGGTGATTCCATGTCACTCCTTTGATAACTTTAGGAGTTGCATCGTTCAGTTTTCAAGAATAGATTGGTCATCGTGTAAATTGAAACAGGATTTTGGTGGGGCCTTCAGAGGTTGGATTTGCCCAATCGCTTGTATAATTATATAATACATCAACATCGAAAATAAACCACGCTGTTTCAGTACTGGTTCTGTTGATGAATGGGCTGGTTCTACTGTCACTGGGTGATACTGCTGGTTCCTTTTTCTGATTCCCACTTGTGCAGAGAAAGTCACATCCAACAAAGGACCCAGATACATGGGGGATTATGTAATTTGTAATAATTTTTATTAAAATTAATGGTTATTAATATAAATAATCTACCAAAGTATCAGATCTAAAATGAGCGGCTATGTGATACTTATGTCTTAGCTTTTACTTGAGGCTTTTCACATGAAGCACTAAACTTTTTGGAGTTCTTGATATCAGGTTCCACCATCGAAGACATTGATAACGCCAGTCCAGTGTAAAAATCTTTGGAGGCAATTTAAGGCTGAGACAGAGTACAGTGTCGCTCAGGCTATGGCCGCTCAGGCATGATATTTTCACCTTCTCAGTTTTGAATACGATCTTCTTTAAGCAATATTTCGGTATAAAAGGACTGTTTGCTGGACCTTCCTGGGATTATTGCTTTTCCACTTCTTTTGACTATTGGGTTGTACTATTGAGATCCCCATCAAGTCTTAAGTTAACGGGAAATAACGCTTGCTAGTGGCAATCATGATACAAAAACTTGGCCTTTTTCCAAGTTTGAATTATTTGACTTGTTTTGAGTTCCACTCAACATCTTTTCACCTGTACAATAGATCTAATGGTGGTGCATCTGTAGGTTTTGGTGAGGTTATCAAAACCGAAAGGACTAATAATTCAAAAGACTAATAATGCAGTTTTTTGCTTGTTTGGTTGAACATTATTAACATAAGTCTGTTAAAGAATGAATTTTTTTCAAATGCATATGATGGAATCATGAGACCTTTGTGAAATTCAGTGGTGTTGTCTGCAACAATATGAAATGAGAGCTTGTAAAATTACGGGCTTGATGATGCATCAGGGTTGCGTAAACCTAATTTGTTCATTCCATTATCAACCTTTTCTTCATTAGCTATCTGCAAGTTTCCAGACGGTTTTTCACTATTTCCTAACTGCTTCACATGGGTCTCATTTATTTTATTTAATACGTTACAAGACTGATCTTAATGAATTGACGTTGTTTTTCTATGTGATCTCATTTTGGTCATCAGGAAGCTGCCCGGCGTAGTAACAACTGGCTGCCGCCACCATGGGCTATAGTTGCGATGGTCGTTCTCGGCTTCAATGAATTCATGACGCTTTTAAGGTTTCTACTACTACTTGAGTTTATTTGATTATTTCCTTCATGTTGTTTCGGGACGGTATCTCAGTTATTCTACTGGGTACTTATCTTCACATTCTCACTCATGTTTGATGCAGAAATCCTCTTTACCTGGGCGTCATTTTCGTTGGGTATCTGATCATCAAAGCCGTCTGGGTGCAGCTAGATGTATCGGGCGAATTTCGGCATGGCGCTGTGAGTCTTTCTATTTCATTTCCTTACTTTTTAAATCGGTTCCAGGTTTACACCTACTTGGTCATGAGCATGGATTTATCTGGGTCCCTATTGGTCACATAATGTCCAATATCTTTCCACAATCTAAGTCCAATCAAACCAGGTTTTGCTAGATTTTTCCATCCTTGCTGGTATTTTCAAATTTTTAATGAAGCTCGGTGAAGGGTTGACTTATGGTTGTAGAACTGGGCTTCGCCAGTCAGATCCTTCTAGAGGACATTCAGTTTCACACAAACTCATATCTGCATCTGTATGCTGTTACAGCTTCCCGGGATTTTATCCTTGTCGAACAAGTTCCTTCCAACTATCATGAACCTTCTCAAGAAACTTGCTGAGGCAGGACAGGTTCCCCAAACAAACGACCCTCCCAGGAATCCGGCACCTGGATCAAAGAGCTTTGCCAGCAGAGTAGGCACGAGCAGTAGTGTGTCTTCTACTGGTTCCTCTGCTGTCTTCCCAGAAGACGCAACCGAGTATTCCAGCACCTCAAAGGAAGATTAGATCTTGTCAGTTTTCTGAATACAAGTGTTGTACTTGGAAGATCAAAGCCACATGCCCTTCATCTGTCTTGTGCTCTCATTCCCTGGTGATGGGCTTTCGGGTTTAGAGCTCTGGATGTGGCCTGTACAGACAACATTGAGTTTGTCTCTGAGGAGTCATTATGTGGCACGCATATACGAGGGGACCGGGTTGTAATCGGGTCTCCCAGTCATTAGTTACGGGTTTTGTTCTCATATATATGCTTTTCGATTTTCCCTTTTTCTCATTTTCTGTAATTCTTCTTGTACTGGATCCTCCTGTGATTGAGAATATAGAGTGATGATTTTAGTGAGTCGTATTTCAGGAAGCCTTATGATTGGTTTATCATTCACTTAAAATATAACACTCTTCCTGTGACCTAACATTATTGTTTCAGTGCGGAGGCACTAAGAAATAAATACTTCAGATTGTAACCAATCGTTACTTTAGTCCCTTCTTCCGATGAAATGCCTCGTTAGTTTGTTTCGCTGGACACCTATATATTGGGGATTTTTTGGAGGGATGATGGGTATCCCGAAAAAGCTGGCAAGAGCTGAAGGCTGTTTCCCGACTGAGTTCGGAAAGATTAATCGCTGCAGGACTTACAAGCCAAACCCGGAAATCGCACCCAGATGAGGTGGAGTCGAACTTAAATGATTTATCCATCTGTATATTGAACATACGCAAAAATGGCCAAAAGAAAACTAAGAACATCAGCAGACAGCAGAACTGAATGAAATTCTTCTGAAACCTGCAATCTGAAAATTCCAATACATTTCTCTAACAATGTGAATGGATTTCTGCGAACCGATTGGTTCAAGGTGAATTTACAGGAAACTTCTTTTTCGGGCACCAAAAGGGTTCGAATGCACTCGATAATCAAGGGCGAGGGAGAAAAAAAACCAATCAAAAGGATTCAGGCCATAACTTCAATGAGAAATCGTGCTCGCTCATGCTGCTTCTAGACAAACTCTTGAGCCTCTGCCAAAACTTCCTCCTCTTCCCCATCCTCAGTGGCCCCGAGCTAAAATGGCTCGAGATATCCCAAAACCCCTCGCCCCTGAACCCGGCTTTCCCGCCTAGATCCGATAATCCTAGTCGGGCCTCGTGATCAGAGCCAAAGGAATACTGAGGAGGATCGCTCTCTGGAGGATTCTTAAAGATCTCACCAGAAATCTCGTAGTTTCCGGGATTTCCCTTTAAGTCAGGAATCTCCGGTAGCTGCCTGAAGCTTCCGCGGCCTATCAATCCTTTGGTCTCATCAAACTCACTGCAGACAAGCTTCAGTGCCTGCACGACTTCACCCATGAAGGGGCGGTGAGACGCCTCAGGCTGCACGCACATTGAGGCTATTGCTGCCACCTTTGCCAAGCCGTCAAGCAAGACATCATCAGACAGCTTCAGCAACGGGTCAGCAATAGTCTCCAGGCCCTCCTCGCTCGTGAGCAAGGGACGGGCCCATGAGACTAGGTTCTCCTGTCCCTGGGGCTGGGACAGGTCCACGGGTTTCCTTCCGGTCAGGAGCTCAAGCAAGACCACACCATAGCTGTATACATCGCTCTTCACGAGGAGGTGGCCCGTCATCGCGTATTCTGGTGCCAAGTAACTGCAAAATGAGTTCCAGCATTTTTCAGTTATAGCTAAAGAAAATTTTCAGGAGACGTGAAAACAGTTTGCTTGGGAGGCACTCAATGAAAATGACTTTCCTTATCAGGCCAGATCATGTCATACCCGAAAGTTCCCATGACTTGTGTCGAAACTTGTCTGTTCCCCTCGTCCTGTGCGGCCCTAGCCAACCCAAAGTCCGATAGCTTTGGGGTAAAATCATGCTCCAACAATATGTTGCTCGATTTGAAGTCTCGATGTATAACCCGTGGATTCGAGTCCTCGTGCAAGTACGCCAAACCCCGAGCTGCCCCAAGAGCAATCTTCATCCTAGCACCCCAATCGAGTGGAGACTTTTCCTTGTCAGCTCCTAAAGAAATAACAAGAAGACCCAGCATTACACATTTTTAGGCCACAAGTGTGAGACACAAAATTTTGATTGATCTACCTACCATGTAAGTGGGACTCAACACTTCCGTTTGGGATCAGTTCATAAATCAAGCAGCGGACACGTTCATCTGTGCATATTCCAATAAGTTTAACTAGATTCCTATGGTGAAGGCGGCTCAGCATTTCGACCTCTGCCAGAAATTCCCGGGTCCCATGCTGATCTTCCCTCTTCAGAACTTTCACTGCCACTTCCTGTGAATTATTTAATTTTCCGCTGTAAACGACCCCAAAACCTCCTTCGCCAAGGATCCTTGACGCGTCAAAACTGCTGGTGGCATTCTCTATGTTGCTCAGGCTGAAGATCTTGGCAGCTCCCATGTAAGCCATGCTATTTGATCGGAAAGATACTGAAGCCGAAGCAGGAACACTCTTGTCCACTACAGAAGCCGCAGCTCCTGCATGGTTATCCCAATCAGTCAATCACAGGATTAACACTGTAGTGACAGGACATGGTAACTCCCAAAATGTGTCAAAACACGTATTTCAAAAACCAGCAGGAGGACTAATAACCAGACTTTGTTACCTGAAGGTTTAGCGGGGGAATATAGCTGAGGGTCTTTTGATGAAGGAGCATGAGCTTTACGCTTCAAGAGTAATACTACGACTGTACACACAATTAGTGCCGAGAAAGATGAGAGAACAATGACAGTTATTGTGATTCTAGCAAGATTGTGATGTTTCCTCTGTCTCGGAACTTTAACTCCCAACGGTTTTATGGGCTGTCTGTTGCTTTGACTTCCCGAGTACGGTAGACTGCCCGAGATCGATGCACCAGAAGGCAATAAAGGTGGAGATGGTGGAAGACCTGTAAAAGAAGTCTCAGTTTAAGGGACTGCTTGTTTCACAGAAAACTCATCAAAGAAAATAATTTCCTTATCTTCCAAGTTTTGCACCACAAAGAGAGATCTTCGAGGAATCGAATTACCTGGATAGTGGACATATAAAACTTCGTAATCTCCAAATTGGGATGATTTTATTAGAATCTCTTTGCGCCAGAACTTCTCGTAGATAGAAAATGCGACGGAATATTCAAACTTCAATCCTCTAGGAACCAAGTTTATCAGGACAATTGTTTTCTCAAGCTGTTGGTGGCTCACTGAGTCCGCTCCCATGATCCGAACTTCGCTACGATCAAGCAAAATGCTTGATGCAATCTCCTTTGCAAGCTTGGAAACTAACGGGAAGAATGTGTAGAGTGCCACCCCGAGGCGAAGCTCGACCTGAATTGGCCACACGCAGCCACATGGTGACCCAGGAGGAGTGTAAGTCATCGGCTCAGTGCAGGTCATTGATGCACAATCTACAAAGCCGAATGCAGCTTTATGTAATAAATGACGTGGCCTATGGAATGAAAACAGAAACCAAAGAAGAAATTCGAGAGTTTAAAGTAAGTTTGTTGAGCCAGAGTGCTGGCTGACTAGTTAAAGGGGTAGATTGAAGGGTCACAACCCGTCTCAAATTCGACTAGTACACGAGCTTCATGAAGAGAGTCAGTAAGAAGCCCATCTAAACTGAAGATAAGACATAAGAAGTACCCCCAGCAGAAATTAAGAGCGTACCTTCATTAGGTGGTGGGGGTGGAAGAGACAATATAGGTGACAGAGGAGGAGCCTTCGCTTTCGTCACTAGACCTGAAGGGGAGAATGCGGGCGAAAGAGCTGGCTCTTTGGAGGAAACAGAAAAACACGCAACAATAGAAGCCATTGAGAACATTTATATAAGATATAAACCGAGGACTTCAACCAAGTTGTTCGAATACCATTGAAACGGTTCGGAATTATTTGCGGTGATGGGGCAGGTGCTTGTGCACTGCGATGGCCCCAGTGAGAATGGAAAGGGGAGTGGAAAGGACCTTCACAAAATATTTCTAAGAATTAATAAACTTGGAGAATGAGAAAAATAATATTAATCAAAATGTTATTAGCTATGATTCGAACCTCTTAGTCGGTGGTGAATATGTGGTGGAAAGACAGAGGATCTCGGAGAAGAATCGATGATTCGGTTTCTAGACTGATGGTGCTTATTAAATGGGATCGAGGGAGCATTTGCAGGAAAGTGATTCCTCCGATATGCTGGTTCGTTCGATATCGAAGGTGCAACTGAGATACCTGAAGGCCTCATTGGCTTATGTGAACTTGAGGCTGTAACAGGAAATTAATCAAAATAGCATTTTGTTAAAGCAAATCTTTCTCTAAGATTTAATACTGAAATTTTCTCAGATCCATAAGAGATCTCATACTGCCGCTTGTTGGTGGACTGTTATGAAGATCTCCACGTCTTTTCCTCGCATCGTGGACAGGACTTGAAGCAGGAGACAGAGCATGGTAGTCTGTTAAGTGTCAAAGGACATTAGAGAAAACAGTCGGAGAACAGTGGCAGAATTGTGCATTTAATGACGAATATGTTCTCGATTTAGAATTTTGACACATCCTGGGAAAGTAGGACTTTCATTGAAGGGAAGAACTGACTAAAGTCAATGAAAGTCTTTTATCAAAATGTTTTCACAGAACCAATTCTCGTTCTGCACCTACTCGAAATAAATCGGATTTGAGTGGATAGATCGATCTTGTTATTGAAGATGAAGAACGAGTTATGATGACACATGCGGTTGGTATGAAGCTAAAGTAGCACATTCATACTGGAGATTGCCAAAAAAGAAATTTCCTGACATTTGATGAACAGACATCAACTCCTAAAATTCTGGCAAATTCAATAATGTTCTGACACACAGAATGGGCTTTGCTCTAGTAATGAATTCAGAAATGAAGAAAAAGGTAAGTAAATAACGATTAATGGATATTTGCATGTATAACAGCAAAATATACAGTCTTATTTTCTTTATCTTTTTGTGGTAATCCCAATTAGCAAGTTCATCATTTTTTCCACCTAACGTGAGCATTACTTCTCCATTTAAGCAGCAAACTTTGGAGAATTTTCCTCAAAAATCAATTCAAACCCAAAACTCGCAGAAGATCCTTAATCATACAATTGGATGAAGACTAAAACAAGATCAAATCAATCACAAAGCTCAATGTTCATAAACCAAAGTCCATTACCCGCAGATCCATTAACCAGCAATGCAGTGGCAACCAGGCACAGCTGCATGACCAGCAAGCCCAACTGCATTGCACCCATTTGATCTGATAGACCAAACGACTCTGCAAGATCTCTCAGTCTTCAGCTCTCCCCATCAAACAACGAGGCTAGGATTTGCAATTCTGTGGAAGACCCAGAATCTGTATCAGTGCTGCTAACTGAAAGGAGTGAGGAAGATGGGATTTTGTTTGGTAGAGAGAGAGAGAGAGAGGCCAAGTGGTGATGAGGAATGAGAATGGAGAATGGAATGGAATAGTTTGATGTATTTCTTCTCTAAGGCATGTGAAAATGTGATCAGAAGGGAGGAAGAGGCTAAAGCAAAGCAGTCAGCTGCTTGGTTTCGCAGCAGAGGAACTGATCCAAGCAAAGGGAAGAAGAAAAAGAAGAACAGTACACAGTACACTTAGAGGAGCTTAAATGACCAGAGATAGAGAGCACTTTAAACAACCAAAGAGAGCTTTGTCTGTCTGTAAGCATGTGGGCTGAGAGAGAGAGAGAGAGAGATTCATGTTGAAAATATGACATAAATTTGGAATCTTGGGCATGTTTTTTCTTCCTTTCTCATTCTATAATATATGTTTGGTGTGACTTTTGTCAGATATTTAGAGGGTGACGATCAGTCCAACCAAGACACCGTCCTTGGGGGCATCCTTGTATTAGTTTAAAACTAATGATTTCGACTGAATTCAACTGCCCAGTTGCTCAGCTCAGCTGTAATCAGTATCCGAGGCTTAACGAACTTTTTCAACTTCCCGACAGGAATGTTCTGTCAGGAAAGGGAAATTTCCGAGCACAGTTCACTACTTCCTCCCCCACTCCTAAATTATTACATGCCCATCCTTTCCTTTTTCGAGCGGGATTTGGATCAGTGGGCAGTCGCCCCCGCTCCTCGTAACAGGCTACTGTTATTCGGAAAGATGACTAGATTTTTCTCGCGATCGCGATCGCGATCCCGACCGACAGATCTAATTGGCACTAGCTCGTACGCGCTCGTGACTTTTTCTAATCCAAGTTACAAATATTTACCACGTTCGCAGCAGGTATAGGACAGAGGATCGGACAAAATCAATAATATATAGATGTAGATTTAATTTTCCAGCAAAAATTATATAATTTTTTTGATCAAGTAGCCGACAAGATATGGATTAATGGGACGTGAATTTTAGGAGGCCCCCTTCAATGCGCGGAGTCGTCCTCATGTTTCTATTCTAAGATCTCACTCTTTTTTTTTTTCTTATGATAAGAGAGATTTATATCGTCTAATATACAAATACGAAAGTTTTATTCATGAAAATAGAATTAAAGACCTGATAGTTCTAAGTCGACGACTTGTATCATTTATGCAAAGCCTCTTTCCTCAATCTCAAAGATTTTTAGATGTCACACTGACTGAAAGATCCAATCAACAACCCAATACTATCACCTAACACCAATGGCCACATAAATATATATGTACGCCCTTTCTTTTGTGTGAGTGTGTGTTTTTTAATTTACAATTTTAATATGTCTTTGAAGTTTTCAAACAGTGCCCGGACTCGAATGTTGCTTCGTGTCGTTATATCAAGATAAATATATATTACATGGCAAGTGTAAAGCTCGATGAAACTGGTAGATGTTATTTGGACAACCGCACGTCCCGCATCAGCGAGATTTGCAGATAGCGATTTACGAGTAAAGAATAATGTCAACATTTTACTAATTAGAGTTTAGTTTAGAAGACTCAAATAATTAAATAAATAGAAAGATTGTACAATCGAACGTGGGGCCGATTTGGGGCGAGGATAAGCACTGTTTACTCCTCACTTGCAGATGTCTCTTTGTGAATTATTTGTACCTTTGAAGAACTTTTATGGAGATAGATTGGGGGTGATTAAAGTCAGCTAAGTGGTCGGGATTCAGAAAAGGGGCCATCTTCTTTGTCGGGAAATGTCTCCGTTATCAAAGAAAACTTTATCATAACTATGATTATGGTCAAATTAGTCAAATAGGATTAATGAGTCCGATTTTAAGGAAATCGTGATCTCATCATCAGTTCGATTCGTGCTTTTTGTTTTTTCGGTAGGAAGTTCGACCGATGATCATAATATTGTACTGTAATGCAAAAAAGGTTCTTACAATTTCATCATTATTTCATGATGATTTAAATGTTCCTGCATGCAAAATTAATGTAGAATCTCCATACTAAACTATCTCTCCTATGTACCGGAAGGTAATTCTGTTGTAAATTAGTTTGCTTTGGAATTTGCATGTCTGCCACACGTTCTAGACGACATCAGGACTCTACTTTCTGGAGATCTTTGGGACTATCTTGTAACCCGATTTATTTTAGTTTAATTTTCCGTTTTGTTTTTATTTTCCTTGAGCCTCGGCCAGTTGATAAAAAAAAAACTCATTATTAAACAAATAAATGCATTACATTCTAATATATCTTCGAATTCCAACTTACCAAAAAAAAAAGAATATAAAAATTAATTGAACTTCTTTATCTTTTTCTTGTTAATGAACTGAAGCAAATATATATTATATTATATCTTCAACCATAAATATAAATATAAATATATATATATATATATATACTCAATTCAAACTTTTCATTGCTTCCAAGATGGGCTCATTCTTCTCAGTCGGTTTATGCATCCCTTGATTCTTTGACTCCCCACCTTAAAAGAATAAATAATAGAAGAAAGAAAAGTGATTTATTCTATTTTCCTTAACAAAGGCAAACCCCCGCGGGTAAAGGAGGAGAGGACCAATGGACATGATGTAAATGAAATCATGAAAGTAAAATAAAGTTAAAGGCAGTTCCATGTTGAAATCAATTCAACATCCAACACAAGAGGATAAACCCCTTTGATGCTCTTTTGAAAATAAAATTAAAAAAAAAAAAATTGATCCACGTGGATCTCGCATCGTCTGATCAATTGGAATATCTTAAAAGTATGACTAATAACATATCAAATGCTTATGATTAAACAAGAAAATTAATGTTCGATCGGACTCTACCACTCCACTGGACAATCTAGGTCTGGCTAACTAGGTTGTAATTTTCTCTGAAGAATCTCTGTCGTTGTGTGTCATGGGTATGTTCAGACTACCAATTAATGAAAAGACATAGCATAACTCTCTCGAATTAATCAATCCACTATAATTATGGCTTAGAAAATGCAACAAAAAGCCAAAAAGCATTGAATTAATTAATGGGATTAGAGGAAAAACAATCATTCCCGTATATAAACAAATATATGACTGGCCATCGAAGGCTGTGATGGATTTGGTCCCCACGACATTTGGCTACATGAGAGGGTAGGTTTTGGGTGGTTGCTTTGAAATGCAAAATGTAGGGTTGGATCCACATTCCCTATTTATAATAATGTTGACAAGAATGATTAGTGATTGCTGACTTGTATGATCCCTTCAAGCATACATATATATATATGCAAAGGGCATGCAAACATTGTTCACGCACGCACATGACCAAATCCACCTCTAAATGTGTTGGTGAAATTGCTATTTTTCGTGTTCGCGTCGAAATATCGGAAGCATGAGATAGCCAATATTGTTATCTGCCTATTACATGAACTATATATGTGTGGACAAGCTCATGAAATATAGAGATGTGACTATATATTATGTTATCACGAGGGAAGACTAAACCAACATGGAACTCATAATTAATATTTCTATGTGAATTGAATTTATCGGAGTATATATACACTGAAGAACTTTCTATCATAAAAGGAAATACAATTCCCATGCCACAAGGTAATCTGCAGGTGCTCAGTGTCGACTATCCCGTCAAAAACCATGCAATTAGTAGAAGTTGTGGCCCTTTGAGACAACACTGATCAATGTCGGCTTTCGGTTTTAAAATTTCCACCTGACCAATCCATATGATCATATAATAATTAAGCAAACGTTCGTTGATATATCTGTAAACAGAGAGAATATTTTTCACTATATCAGCTAATAATATTAAGGTGGACTTGGGCCATTTTGGCATCCAAATGCCCGAAACCATGGCTATATATACTTGGGCTTTCATGGGCTTATAACTCCTCGTAGTGACTGTAGAGAAAATGACAACTAGTCTGCGCAAAAGCAGCTCAATACAAGAACTAGAAGGAACAATCGAAAATTGACGGCAAAATAATGAAATAATGATAATTGCAACAATGGCTAATTGACCTTAACAAAGTTAGATATGGGGTTTCATTAATTAGTCAATCATCATGCTACTTATGGTTATCAAGAGCAATAATTGATCTAACCAACGGACGATTGCACGCATCGAGAACATATTCAATCGGGAAATTCACCATTAAATGGTGTCCCATATAATAGAAAGTCTATTCATGGACCATGAAGTGGTGGGAGAATTAAGGGGTCACTATCTTGTTTTCATGCTGCAGTTAATGTAACGATGAAAAGGTCAAACTTATCGAACAGAAACTATATATATATATATATATATATATATATATGTATGTACATGAATACTACGAGAATATGAATCAACAACATATTGAAGTTTTAATGAATGAATTTTAGTTATCGCATAAGAGTTTAAAACTCACTGAAAGCACTTTACGATTATATCAAATGGAAACCAAATGAAATAAGTCTCAACCAATTAATACATTGAGAAAATTCGTGTACTCACCGAAAAAAGTGTGCATAGAAGAATTCTAGAGATCAATCATCAATACCAATATGAACACAAAGCCAAGAAGTGCAATGGCAATAATTGGCGCCATCCAACCTATTAAAGTCCAAAAATACTAGCAATATGGATTGGTTCAAGTATTTAAATATTTGTTCTTCACAAGTACGATCTTGCGCTCGAGTCTTATGATTGGTTAAGATTCCATGACTGAGAGAGTTTTACTCCTCAGTTAACTAACTGGGGTCGAACTTGAATTTGTCGAAACTCATTACACATTCGAATAGCTTGCGGAATAAAAAAAAGTCCAAAAATACTTTATCCAGATCCATATCTATCATCACAATGATTAAAATTGATTTATATGACACGTAAGTTGAATTATTTTTCTTTTTCAATGTACATTATAATATCCGAAAGTCTAATGAGAAATTTTATCTTAAAGTCGAATTTCATCATGAGAAGGAATTACACGTTTAATTCTGCATGATTGCTAATATAGTTCGTCCCTTCAAGGCGTGATATGACTTATCATCTTCGCTCCGCAATTGGATCTCCAAATTTCGGCCATTTGATTCGGTGCACTTCATCAAACTTTAAGGTGGGGAGCAAGTAGTTGTTAGTGCTTGAAGTCATCAGATCTGACATGCCCGATCGATCATCGAACAGTTTGGATGTGGGCCTCCACATTGTGATGGAAGGTAGCCCGTCGCTGTCGTCGTGCACTACATCAAATTGCGAAAAGATAATTAAGAGAAATTTATTACATGTGGTTACATGTTCTGGTATAAATCCGCGCATGCGGTAAATCATAAATCATGTTCTGTTACATGCATCTACAATCAAAAATTGCTCAATCAACACGGTACAAAAGGATATATACGTCTCGTGATCGAATGTCGTTAAATTTTCTGTTTTATGCCGAACTGTGTCGAGCTAACTGTTCATACAATTTTTGAGGTTTTGATTAAATTAGCGGGATGTGTCTGTTAGATAGTTTGATGTATTCGCGAAATGATACTTGTGTTTTGATTACGTTTGAGGGATCTAATTATTGAAGGGGACGGTCTGACCCAGGGGAAATTAAAATTGAAAAAGAAATTAAAGGAGGGTGATCAATAATAATCACGTATTAGGTGGCACAATTCCATCTGGCAAATGCGTGCAATTGCATCCCCAAACGCAATCCGACGCGTGTGATTTACCTGCCATCTTCATTTCTTCTTCAAATAATTTTCTTTGTTTTTTATTTTTTTTCTTCGCGGAACATAACTTTTTCTTTTAGTTGATGATGATGATCTTATACTATCCAATTTAGGTAAGAACTGCGTATAATGCAGACATTTACATTCCATCTTTTGCTTAACATTACACCAAAAAAGAGGGGAAAAAAGAATATTTTGCTCAAAAGTTGTACGTGAGAGCCTAACCGATTCCCTTAATGAATTGTCCGTCGTACCTACACGTCGTGGGATCAATATTTTATGGTGAGACTTACAGATTTACATTGCATAAAATAAAAATTCCGTCAAAATATAATAATTTTTTCTTTTACATGAATTGAAAGAATTTTCTTTGAAAAATAATAAAATAATAATTCTTGATAATTGCGGATCAAGAAGAAATAATAAAAACCTTTTCAATTATATAAACTTGCGGGTGGTTATTCGGATACATTTAAGTTTATGTATCCATCTACCAAAACTTATCAGTAGTTTCTTCAACTATATATGGTGAGTTAGAATTAAGAGGAACAATTCTTCGACATGTGTAGTTCTTCTTTTTTGGATGAAGAGGATGAAGCCAGCAAATTACAAATCAAAGAACGTAAAGGTGCGCACATCATGATAAAAATGCATGCTTTGAGGCAATAAAGCCGCTTCCCGCTCTAACCAATTCGCGTAAGAATTATCTACTGAAAAGATATAAGTCACCTCAACTCAATTATCCACTCTCTAGCCACCAATTAGTTCTTGAATCGAATTGACTAATGCAGGAATATGCGAAGCACCCGAACTCCGACCTACCAAAAACTTCCAAACTGGATCAAAATCAACCTCTCTTCGATGACGCAACGGTAACTAAGGTCCCACACACATTCGTATATCACTCATATCGAAGTTACGTTCCGAAGTAGCCTAACAAAGCAAAAAAAACTGCCGCAACCATAGGTTAGACAATAAAAATTTAGGAGTGGCGATTGGTGCTTTAACTGATTTCTCAAGGTTCGGCATGCTCGTACCGAATTGAAACGGGTAACATGCCAACAGGGCTAAGTCACATGCAAGGCTGCGTTGACTTAACTTTTGGGTTGACCAATGAGAAGAACATGAACATGGTTAGTTAGTTATCCTAAGAAGGTCAAAAACATTATCGTCCAAGTCAAAGGGTACGCCAAACCAATTTAACTTCCGTTATCACCCCACTTCAAAGGTCGTCTTTTGCATCGCATGTATTATATATATCTATCGGTACTCATTACCTTCTTCAAACTTGAAAGGAAAATAAGGACTCAAGAAGAAATTGGTGAGCTTTTATGTTTGTTCTTCTTTTTTTTCCTTGGTAGGTATATTCCTCATTATCCGCGACGCGTCGCTCTACGCGCTCACTCCCTGCTGAAGGCGAGAGTATATTTGGGATTCCTCCCCCCCCCCCCCCTCTCTCTCTCTCTCTAAGCAGACACCTCAGACAAGCAGACATCTCTCTCTCTCTCTCTCTCTCTCTCTCGAGCCATGACCGACAGAGTCTTTCCCTCCGCCAAACCCACGGCGAACGGCGGCACCGCCACCCCGACATTCCCCGCAACAAAGGCCCAGCTGTACGGAGCCACCACCCGCTCCGCCTATCGCCCCCAGCCCAGCCGCCGCCGCCACCGCCGCGGCTGCTGCTGCAGATGCTGCCTCTGGACCACCGTCGCCTTCCTTGTCCTCCTCCTCCTCATCGCCGCCGCCGCCGCCATCTTCTACGCCCTCTACCGCCCCCAACGCCCCTCCTTCTCGGTCACATCCTTCCGGCTCGCTTACCTCAACACCACCTCCTCCGGCGTCAGCTCCAAGTTCAACCTCACCGTCACCGCCCGCAACCCCAACAAGAAGGTCGTCTACATCTACAGCCCCACTTCCATCTCGGTCCTTGCGAGCGACGTCGACGTCGGAGACGGGAAATTCCCGGCGTTCGTCCATGGCAAACGGAACTCGACCGTCCTCAGATCGTCGATAACGAGCAACAATCAGCCACTGGACAGCGATTCGCTGAGCAAACTGAAGTCTGCATTGAAGGGCAAGAACGGCGTGCCGTTGAAGGTGAAGTTGGATACGAAGGTGAAGATGAAGGCAGGGGGCTTGAAGACTCCGAGGATCGGGATCAGGGTCACCTGCGACGGGATCAGAGCTACTGTTCCTGCAGCCGGAAAAGCGCCGGCGGTGGCGTCGACGGCGAACGTCAAGTGTAAGGTCGATACGAGGATCAAGATCTGGAAATGGACTTTTTAGAGAAAAATTAGTAAAACAGGGGGAAATTTCACAAAAAAGTGAGAGTAGGGAGATTCTTTATCTTTTCTAAATTTACACCGACAAATTTTATTTAAGAATAAAAACTAAAAAAATGTTTTTTCTTTTTTCCTAAATCCATGTGAACCCATGTTTTCCCCACCTATAATTACGTAATTATTATGATTATTAGGATAAGAAATGGCAGCTCACATGGATGGTTAGAACTTAGAGGTGTTTCGGGGTCATTTTGTGCTTTTCTTTTAATTTATTTTGAAATGTTAGTGTAATTTCTCTCTTTTTTTTTGTTAATGTAATTTCCATTTTATAGATTTTATTTGGATTTTTGCTTTGTTGATGGTGATGGGTTTGTAAATGGAAGGGTGTGGAGTGTTCTTGATTGGAATTTAGGGGGGAAAGTGATGTTTTATTTGTAATATTAAAGATGTCATCATATATCATGTGTTCTTGGCTTTTAAATTTTCTTGAAATTACAAATGATGATTGGCGCTTTATTTGTTGCAGTCGATGGTTTTTCCTCAATTAGGAACTCTAGGATTGAAAAAATAAATTGCACGATTTGATTCACTCGATTCGACAGTTGTTTCTTAAATAAAATTTTGTGTTTAGATTTTATATACAAAGAAAATTGATAATTTAGAATTTGATCATTTAGTGTATCAATATAATTTGAATAAAATTAATCAGACGGTCGTATGTTTTCGAATATTAGAGTGAACATAGAAAAAAAAACATTTTCAAGTGTGTCATTACAACGTAGACTAAATAATTATCATAACAACTGTAAAAAAGTGATGAAGTTTGTAGACATTTATTATACAAGAATAATTTATGGGTGCAAATGCTCCAAATTTCACATCATCACTTGAATAATGATTAATTTGTTTTGTTTGTTGGGCGAGCTAGCTGTATTACATCTGTAATTAGATGTGGGCCCGGCCCAATGCGGTGAGTGGTGGCATTATAAGGCACATCACACGTGTTTTGTCTTGCTGGGCTTTGAATGTGTTGAGTGGATTGTCATGCTCGAACGTGCGAAAAATGGTACGAAAATGAAACTTCCTCATTTAATTCAGTATGTATATGGGTTGGGTTTCACGCGTTTGAATGCGTCAGGCTTCAGCTACAATTCTGTCGGTGTAGCTGCCTCAAATGGCATGTAATACGGTACACAAAGTCGTGTGTTTCTAAGAGGGGGAAATTTTATGTTCTTGTGATACTTGACTCGATTCGCCGTGAATTATATGATCTAAGATCTAGATTTACTTGAATGTGAGATTTTTTGGCCAAAGGGGAACTGCATAATATCCTATATTGCCTTATGCTTTAATCAAATCCCTCTTAATAAAAAATGAAACTAAAAAAAAATATATCTTACCTAGCTAATTTCACTTAATTTAGTATGAGAGTGTTATTGCTGGCATAAAAATACAAATTTATAATTGCTAAAAACATTCAGAATTGTTACCAGAATAAAATGGTTTTCAGAGTTTTACCATGTGATCTAATTAAGTCATTAGACGTATCGAGCATTCCTATAAATTACAAAAGCTTAGGGTATCAACGTAATATTAGTAGAACCCTAGAAGAATGGAGTCGTTTCTGGCACAGCGAACAGATTCAGATTTTGAGCATGTGAATAGGCAGAATATGGACGTAACTCTGCATGATATTGCATGATTTATATTCTGTGATTGACTGGCTCCTATAATATAAGCGTTGACGATGTCGTATTCGAATCATAACTACTTAAATTTGGGCAGTCACGACGTTGTCTCTAAATCACGATTGCTGAGCAATTACAAATCGAGAAGATAAAACTTATACAAGGTGAACTAGGTCAAAGTTGTGGATAATTATCACGTGGGAATAAGATGACGGTTAAAAGCAGTTGGATAATAAAGAGTTCACGTTCTCAACATCAAATAGGAGATATTTGTAATCGTTAAGGAGGGAGGAAAATTTATAAATATCAGAAGATCTCACAGGATTAACATACAACTCATTCAATAGATAGAATCTGTGCAAGTTTCTCAGCTTAGCCGAGCTTTTATCCTTAGGAGTTTGAGTAATATAGATATTTCGAGTTTGTAGCGGTAGGGTGATCCCTCAACGATTCAAGTTCACAAGTCTGTGGCAGCAGGATTACATCCTCAACGACACGGTCACAACTTCATCAGCTTGTTGATAGAAGGTCTCGCCTCCATTCCACGACTATTCGCTCAGAGCATCTCAAAATGATTGCATTCCTTCTATTTCATCTACAAGCAACCTCGTACCTAAGTTCAGAGCCTAAACTACCTGCCTCGACGGAAAGTAAAGTAGGCCATCGTTTGTAATTTTGGTTTGAGTTGTTTATTTCTATCTTGTTGAGTTACAATTCCATCATTGTATATATCTTCTTTATTTAATGAAGTATCCTTTTCTCATTGATTGTCTACTTTTATTAAGTAAATCTCTTTAATACACATAATCATTATACGGAAGGCATTATCAAAAGAATGCACATAGGATTTGAAAGGAAAATAGATTTTCCAGTTTTCTTTCTTTACAGAGACATTAGAAACCGTCTTTCTCCCTTCATCAAAATCTAACAATAAGAATAAATTAAAATTTTCGATAAACAATAATTTAATATTGCTAAAGTTAAAATTGATGTTTGAAATAATTGTAAGTAGTTCTTATATAAGTAATTATTAATCTGCATAAAAGAATCACATTTTCGATCACTAATTTAACCAAATCATGAAATAATTCATCAAACACTGGCTTAAAAACCACTAAAGAAGCACTCATACATACTCCTCTGCATTCTTAAATGAACTTTACTCTCATAGTGATCAATTTGAGAATCCAATAAACTATTGGGAGTAAATTGAATAGAAATGAACACTTGGGCAGGCGAACAAAATTAATTTTCACAAACTATAAGGACGTCTGTCTCATCTGAAAGAAGCAATTTTCAGTCATCGACCGTCGTTGCCGACAGTAACCGTTCTTTCTTTCCCGCCAAAACAGAGGTTACTCCTCCATTGATGAGACCTTCATGCTTCATGCTTCCACCCGTCGCATCAAGCCCTTCTGCGGATCCCATTACCCCTTCGCCTCACATCTCACCCTCTGCTCTCCTCTCTCTACTATTCCCGCCACCGATGACCTCCTCGATTTCTTCGATCACCTCCTCCACCAATGCCGGAGCTCTGCACTGCCCCCACAACTTCACTCCCAGATCATTGTCAATGGCGCTCACCGGTCGTCATTCTTGGCCGCTCGGCTGGTCGCGGCCTACGCCCGGTTTGGGTCTCTGGCAGTTGCGCGTGACGTTTTTGATGAAACGTCAGTCGAGTGTAAGTCGAACTTGCTGCTATGGAACTCCATCATAAGAGCTTATGTAACCAATGGGAATTGCGATGAAGCTCTGCGTTTGTATTGTCAAATGAGAAAATTTGGCGTTTTGGGTGATGGGTTCACCGTCCCTTTGGTAATCAGGGCCTGTGCGATGAAAGGTGGTTTGAGCTCCAACTGGGGGAGGATTCTTCATTGTCAATCCCTGCAGATGGGATTTCATTGCAACCTCCATGTAATGAACGAGCTGATCGGTATGTACGGAAAGATCAGCCAAATGGATGTCGCTCGCCAGGTGTTCGATAGAATGCCAGTAAGGAGTCAAGTTTCGTGGAACACAATGGTTTCCGGCTTTTCACGGAATTTGGACTCTGACTCTGCTGTGGAAATGGTTAGACTGATGAAATCAGAAGGCATGGAGCCGAACATCGTGACTTGGACATCTCTGCTGTCGAGCCACGCTCGTTGCGGGCGGAGAGAAGAAACGATCGGCTTGTTTTGTGAAATGAGAAGAAGAGGAATTGGTTGCAGTCCTGAAGTGCTAGCAGTTGTATTATCTGTTTGTGCTGATGGTTCTGTGTCGATTAACGGCAGGACTGTTCATGGATTCGCATTAAAGAGCGGATGCGAAGATCAGTTGATTGTTCATAATGCTTTGATATCTCTCTATGGGAAGCAAGGAGACATAGAAGGGGCAAAGAAAATTTTTTCTGACATTGAAACCAAAAGTATAGTGAGTTGGAACTCTCTGATAACATCCTATGTGGACTGTGGGTTATGTGATGAGGCTTATGAACTATTTGCACAGCTAGAGGAGTTAGATGACGATTGTTCAATGGTAAAACCTAATGTCATAAGTTGGAGTGCGGTGATTGATGGGTTTACTTCCTCAGGGCAAGGAAAAGAGGCTCTTGAACTTTTTAGACGAATGTGGCTTGCTAAAGTTGAGCCCAACAACATAACAATTTCTAGTGTCTTATCGGCCTGTGCAGGTTTAGCTGCTCTTAACTTGGGCCGTGAAATTCATGGCCTAGTACTCAGGGCCTCGATGGACGGTAATATCTTAGTCGGGAACAGCTTGATTAGCATGTACATGAAGTGTGGGAGCCTCAGGGAAGGTGTTTTGGTGTTTGAGATGCTCAAGAATAGTTGGGACTTGATCTCGTGGAACACTATCATGGCAGGGCACGGAATGCATGGGCATGGAAGGGAGTCCCTGGAGTATTTTGATCGAATGCTTAAGAATGGGTTCCAACCTGATGAGGTGACGTTCATAGCAGTTCTTTCTGCCTGCAGTCACTCTGGGCTTGTCAATGAAGGCCGTATTCTATTCAAGCGCATGCAAAAAGAATTTGGAGTTGAGCCCAGAATGGAGCATTATGCTTGCGTGATCGATCTCTTCAGCCGCTCCGGGTCCCTCGAGGAGGCGAGTGAGACCGTGAAGACTATGCCATTTGAACCGAATGCTTGCATCTGGGGTGCTCTTCTCAATTCGTGCCAGATGCATAGAGATACAGCCATCGCAGAGGAAACTGCTGCCCAAATTTTGAGTTCTGGTACAGAGATGACTGGGAGTTATATGCTGCTCTCAAATATCTACGCCACAAATGGCAGGTGGGATGATTCGGCAAGGGTGAGGGTCTCCTCAAGGGAGAAGGGGTTGAAGAAAGTTGCCGGGCAGAGTTGGATCGAGCTGAAGCAGAAGGTGCATGTATTTTCTGCAGGGAATGTGAGCTCTGCTGATGCAGGTTTGGGGGAGGTTTATCGGGTTCTCGAGGAATTGACGCTTCAGATGGGTAACTCAAAGTTGGATACGCCCTTCGCGGGATAAACACATAAACTTTGTTGACTGAAATCATTGAGTATATAATGCAAGTGGCTAGTTTTTCTCCTGCTCTTTCTGCTAATTTCTTTGTTGAAAGTTGCTACACACACACACACACATATATATCGTGCACTCTCATATTAGCATATGCCATCAAAATTGATATACACACACATATATATTTTTATATTCTGCATTCTCATATATTTGATTGTTTCCTATTGCAAAAATTCCAGCATGAATGTAAAAGATAAATAAAGTACTTGTACTGCAATACAGCCTCAGGATAACTCGGGCCAGGCCCGAGATACATGCTTGGTACCCTCAACCCGCCTATTTGTTCTAGCCCCTGCGCATACATTACTCCGACAGCCCGACCCGCCCATTTACGGGTGTTGGGCTAACACGGTGAAGCAGGCTGGTAAGAGCACTTACATACAACCTGAATGTATAGTCAAGACGCCCCTCTCCCCAGAGAGTCGCGTTTGACAATTTGGATTTCGGAAAAACTGAACCGAATTCAAACATTAATTTACTGAAAACACATGAAATTAAATCCTACACAAGAAATTAGAAAAATTATTATGATCTAACTCAATGTCGAACTATGGTACAAATCGTTGTCGAAAATGGCAGCACAGTAGCCTGCTTTCGACTCTAATGTTTAGGATTATCTCCTCTATCTCTCTTTTCCTCCTTACGAAGAACAATTTGTGAGTGTAAAGAAGGTGGCTGCATCCTTTAGATCATTGTGATCTTGATGAAAATCGATTACTCCTTGTCTTTGATTATTTTGGTCTTCTTCATCATCTTCTCTTATCTTGGTCATCCTGCATTGATCCATCTCCAGTATCGGTTGATTACTGCACAGAACATTTACAAAACAAATCAGAAGGTTGATTATACATTGTTCGATTATGTAATCTAGAAGATGATCCTATCTGATTCATGATGTTAATATTATCAATGTGATCGGTATTATTGAATCGAAATCCGGATCTGAAAAAAAAAATATATCTATATATATATATATATATATTACCTCCTGTTTATAGCTACGTCGGACGAAAATCCAAGGTCGTGATGCTGCTCACGATGATCATCCGGTGGCAAGTCGAGAATCAGCGGCTTCATATCGTTGCACTGATCGACCATATTGAAACCCTGCATCTGCTTGCCATTATCATTATCGTGATCATCACTACCATCACCGACGTGTTGATGGAATAGTTGTTGATGCTGCTGGTGATGATGAGGCATCACATTGACACCATTGTTACCGTTGGAAGTGGGAGACGAACAGTCTTGCATGGCCCATGCAACAGCATCGCTGTTAACGTTGTTATGGTTGACATTAAACTCGTCCACGAGGCCATTGTTATTGGCCTGGTGAGGCTCATCGGAGGGCAACGCGCCAAAGGCCTGGACAAAGGGGTCGGTGGAGGTGGCGGCAGTGGCATTGGGGCCGGACATGAGGTCGCAGCCAAGGGCGGCGGCAGCCTCCTGCTGGCGGAAGAAGTCGAGCTGGCGGAGGACGAGCTCGAGCTCGGCCTGGCAGAGTTCAATCTGGCGCTGGAGGTCACGAACCATGCCGTAGCAGCCGCTGACAGGGTCGTGAGCTCGGGCATCGGACTGGTAGATGATGGTGCGCATGGCTTCGTCCTTCTCGAGGGGTCCGAGGTGCTCGATGATCTTGGTGATCTTGCTGACGCCGAAGAGCTTGTGGGCGTTCTGGAACTGGCGGGTGTGGTCGTGGGGGAAGTAAGGGGCAAGGAGGCAGTCCGGGGTGCACTTGCGGCGCTGGTACTTGCAGGCGGCACAGGCATGGGTCTGGCCGGTGGCGGAGGTGGATGTGGTTGTAGTGGTGGTGGTACCGGTGGAGGCAGGGTGAGGGAGCTGGGCGGTGGTGACGGTGGGGGTGGAGGAGGAGTTAATGAAGGGAGGGGGCATGGTGTTGGTGGTGGGGGGGAGGAGATAACGGGGGCGTTTCCGGCGGGGGTGCATGCGGGATGGATGGATTGAAGGGAGAGGGGGAGAGGGATTAGGGGGAGAGGCTGTGATGGGGAGAGAATGTTGGGAGAAATTGTTGCTTTTGCTTTTGGCCGGGTTTGTGGGGGAGAGAAATTGTTGGCGGGTGGGGGGGAAGAGACAAAAAAACTAATTCCAATGGATGTTTATAGTTATAGCTATGGAATTTAGAACAAGTTAATTAATTAAATTTGATTAATAAACCATCATTTAGAGAGGAGAGAGAGAGAGAGAGAGAGAGAGAGAGTAGATTAGATAAGAATTGTCAAGAAAGAGAGAGAGGGGTTAAATTTGGGTTTGGTCAATATGGAGAGAGAGAGAATGAGTGGGATAGGGGTTAATTAGCTGGTCAGGGAGAGAGAAAGAGGATCTTAATTTTTTTGGTGAAAGAGGATCTTAATCAGTCTTGACGGATTTAGGGAGCGTGGCTAATTTTGGAAAGTGTAAGGTTGTGATCTATGAATGTGTCAGAAATTAGAAATTCCATAATGTTCAAACTCGATGAGCATTTGACACGCATATGGAGGATATTTTGGTAACTTGATCACATAGTAAGAACTAATATGTGAAACTTGTTTTTACGATAAAATGTAACTTATGAATCAGTTGTTTTCAAGACGATTATGTTGCATTTCATACTTTCGCTTTCTTTAATTCCATAAGGTTTTTTCGACTAGGATTTTGCTCGAAAATTGTGTTAGAAATAGAACAAAGAAATCTAGCCTACGACTAGGATTAAGGTTTCTGAATTCTAGTAATTTTAGAAAGTGCACGGTTGTGATTTATGATTTTATTTAAATTTAATTTAATTTGATTTAGTTTGATTTGAGGAGATGAAAACAAAAGTGGTTAGAAAAATATGTGAGAGAATTTGAAGAATAAGGTAAAAAAATAATGATTGTACTGTTGAATTGAAGAAAAAAGTGTTGAAATTGAGGACAAAGTATTAAATATTTAAAAGAATTTAGTATTAAAAATTAATTTAAATAATAAATAACAAAAAATACGGGAGAAAATTTGGAAAAAAATAAAAAAAATAAAAAAATAATTCTGTTGTTGAATTGAGATAAAAGTAAAGTAAAATTAGTTAAGTAAAAAAAATGCCATAAAGGGTAATTGCCTAATAGTTCCAAACTCACTTTTATATGGTTTGGAGGCCCCAAATCTCGAGTTCGAATCCCCTGATATGTTCGGGTGGGCTCTTTGGCTTGTGGTCATCTATGATTTCTATGAACTATATTTGAATCATAACATGTGAATCGGTATGTTTTGGAGAGGACTCTATTTCATACTTTTGCCTTCTTTATAAGTAAGTTTCTGTTTACGACTAAGCCATTGCTTTTGGACGAACCATATTATATAAGGGTGGCCGAGGTTGCACTCGAAGAGAACTCTTTCAATATGTAACAAGTAGAGGGGCCAAAATATCAAACTAATGTGCTGCCGAGGTTGCACTCGAAGAGAACTCTTTCAATATGTAACAAGTAGAGGGGCCAAACTATCAAACTAATGTGTTTAGAATTCAAAAAATAAAAAATAAAGTTTAGAAATTGCAAATTCTCGCCCGCCCATAACTTTTACACAAAGGATAAAGGGAAAAGGAAAAGCTCAATATTAGCTCCCAGATAGCAACTTACATAGTGAAACTTCGAACAATTTCGTCTAAAAGAAGGAAGGGGGAAAAAGAAAACGAACTCACTGGAAGGAGAATGCAGGAAATATTCACCATGAGGGTTGATGGGGGTCCTGATCGTTATACTAACTAGCTTGTAAGCACATAAGTTGCCTTCACGTGAAGTATGGCTCGCTTCGATTCGCCGAATGACGTTACATCAAACTACTCAACAGACTGATGCATGAAGAGAAAGAGCTCCAGCCTTGGACAGTCGGATTCCTTACGAAATTTTTTGTTGATGAATTGGTTATTATGCATTCACTGATGAAACAACTTGACCCTGACCCTCAGCTATTCATGCCGCCTCTAATTTTATTAATATAAGATAGAGATGCTTAAACATGCTCATTAAAAGCATCTCGTGATCAGCTGCAAACCAAGATACGTCTGCGATATTAGTGTTAGTTAATAAGTCGAGGAAGTATCTCAATCTCACTGAATGGCAGTTCGGACTTGCTTGAATAGCTAAAACCCAATCCCTGGGCCCGTAATGCCCGGTCCAACTTTGTTCAGGCCAGATTGAAAAACCGGGCCGCGTGGTCCATTAGATCAAAAGCAGTGAGGCCCAATGTAGATATATAAGACAAAACCCATTACTCGACTTCAACCAGCCTTAATATTACTATTAGGTGCCTTGATGCTTCCATTTGAGGCAAAGATGAAACACTTTGGGAAATTTTGGTATAAACACTGGAATCAGGGAGTAATTCTCTTGTAAATCATGGAATAATTCTCTTCTTGGAACGTAATTGAAAAGTCGAAAATATTCATTCTTTTTTGTATATAAATATAATAAGATTTCAAATAAAAAAGCGGAGTTTAATAACAATATTATTTTCCTCTTATATCTTTTTTTCCCTTACATATCGAACTCTCTTTATTTTGTTTTTCTCTCGCTACCTCACAATCTCATATTCTATTGCGTTATTTTTATTTTTATTTCAAATTTTATCTCCAATTTTTAATTTTTATTCTTTGCCCTTAATTTTTTTCTCTTCCAAATCAATCCATCCATGAGCGTATTGAACAAAATCATTATAATTGGAGCGTCGTATGTATGGATAGTATTATAATTCATGTTAAATACGCAATTCAATTTAGTAATATTGTACTTGAGGGGAATACTAGTGTAACTTATTATCTAATCATTTTAAACGACATCAATTCTGAATACGAGACAAAAAATTTATATCAATCCTTATTAACACCTTAAGATGAATAGGGTGGGTCGCGTTGAGCCAACCTAGCTCGAATCAGGTGCGTACTTAAACAAATCCGAAAACATCGGGAGCATAAGGACGAATATATCTATCGTGAAATAGATGATTGGGATGCAGTTAGCCACAATCTTAAGTCGTAGCTGTAGAACTTTGACAAGTTCTATGACTTGATTGGAAATAAATAGAAAGTAGAGGGTGACATTCAACAAATGAAACAAGACGAGGACCAAATTCAGACGAACATATCTTTCGTTCTCGTAGCAGCGAGCAGCAGAGACAGGAGAAATTCCTTGGTCCAGCGGCTCGCCATTGCTTTGAGCTATAAGCAGACCTGATTTCTAGCTCCGAAGGAAGAGGAAAACAGCCACGGGCACTCTCGCCATTTCCCTTCCCTCGTCTTCTTCAAAGGGCCCCTCACTTTTATTTTATCCACAGAGTTACAGCGTCCCTTTTCTTCCCCAGATTCTTCACAAAGGTTGGATCTTTATCTCTCTCTTGGCTCTCTGATTGTGTGCTTCTGTGTCACTTGATTGATCTTTGTTGAATCGTATGGTTTAGATGCTTCTGGGGATGGATTCACTTTGTTGATCGGCCATTTCTTGACTAATGTCTCTAACGTTTCGAACTTTACGGCTTCTGTTTATGGGCTTTGGAAGACCCTTTTAGCTTGATCTCAAAGGGAGGAAGTCTTGGTCAAAATTTATATTCGGGTGGAATTAATTGGAATTTGTGGTCTTTGTGTGGATTTGGTTTGTCGAATTAATCAAAACGTGTAACGGTTGAACGAGATGAGTGTGGAGGCTATGTAGTATTGAGCTACAGATTAGCTGCATTTCCTTTTTTCTGCATTGTTGGAAATTAGTTGGGTCAGGGTGTCTAATTATATTTTGATTCTGCCATTAGAAAGGGATGATTTTGTGGGAAAAGTTCATCTTTTTACCCTCCTTTTGGATTAAGGCAAACAGAGGAAAAAGGAAAGGGAGGGGAGGGAAAGTTGTATGAAAGTTTTTGAAAATTCTGTACAACTTTCCCTTTCCTCCCCTCCCTTTCCCTCCTATCCAAACAAGCTCTGGGGTGAGGAGTATTGTAAGAGGGCATGATATCGCGTGGATCCTTGATGGAAGGATTCATGATGCCCCTCATCTTCCTAATCTCGAATTAAAATTCCCGTTTGCCCAAAGTTTCATGCTCTCGTTCTGCTGATCCTCACGCTTAGATGTTTTCTTTTCATTCGTCTCGAAATTGCCTAGCTTGTTTTCTCTGGTGTAGAGAGCATAGAAATGTGCATTTGGTAAGTATAGAAAACTGAAGTTAACAATTTTGATTGTTGAAAAGAAGTATGGTGCTTCTACTTGGTGGGGAAAATCCTTCGAGGTTAACATCACTGAAAATACATGTTTAATAGCTTAATTGTTTTGAAGTTGTTTAAAACATCAGTTTTCCTCTCTTCCAACTTAGGCAAGAGGAAAGTTAAATTTCATGAATGTCCATCGTTCTTCTTCTTCTTCTTCTACATTCTCTGTATCAGCTGGACAAATGCAACATATGAAAGTTGAGTACAGTATCCTGAATTCAGCTTCCAACAAGCTGAAAACTTGTTTGCCTAACACACCCAAACTTAGTCGGTAAATGCATTTCCTGCTGTGTATGGAGTTAAGACCTCATAATCTTCCGCCTACTTTTCCTCCATTTTCATAAGAATACTAAAATATGAACTAAGACTTGTGAGTTTGTCCGTTATTGCAGCTCAAGATAGGAAAAATATGGCGGTTAAACCAACAGTTGCTCTAAGGGCAATTCTCATAGGTGGAATTGCGGCATTTGCTAAGATCGGAGGCGCAATGAAGGCTGCCGGGAGCGTGAAGCTCGGGGCAGCAGCAGCTGCTGTTACAGCGGCAGCCACTGCAGCAGTTTCAGGTTCCAAACAGGACCCTAAAAATCCTGCAGAGAAATCATGAAAGACACAGTAGGTGAACCCTTCACAGACGGCAGCCATTAAGGGATGGTATTGTACAACAATTGGGATCTGTTGCTGCTTGGTCTCTCTACTGTTGAGGTTTTGTCTTTTCTTAGGTGATTAACCGAGTAAGCATTGTATTAAGGATTCTTGCTGGCTTCATACTTAGCAGCAGTGAATTTTTAAGCTGCGGGGAATAAGAGTATTCGGATTTGTTAGTTTTTATGTTGTAAGCAGTGTTGAGGCACCAGGGCAATGCTGAGTGCAGGCTTAAGATACGAAAAATATATAGCTGGCTTGTAAAACCAAGTAGTCGGAGGAAAGAAGAGATAGGAATTGAGACATGTTATGATCATTTTGCATGCCGGGCACTGTTAATTTTTCTATTTGAGTGTTATCTACATTCATAGCTTCTCGAGATCAAGACTAAGTTTTTGATTTTCTGCAAGGAGTGGACTTAGAAAGTTATCTTCGTATAGGTTAAAATCATTAATAACTACTTTCTAATGCTTATTCTGACTGAGGAAACGAATTTCGGTTTTTTCTATTTGAATTTAACGTAGGTAAAATGGAAACAAGTTCTCATGTTCTCTTTGGAGAAAACATTATTAACAGTGTTACCAATACGTTTTCCTTACTTTCCACTAATCATTTATACATGAGTGTAAAAGTGGTATATAAACAAGGAAATGGCTGTGCTGGGCTACGCATGACACAGTTGCAAGTCTGCATCGAACGACACCCTTATGATGAAGCAAATCCACGAGTTTTTCATATGGTTTTCGTTTTCCTCAACCTAATGTGTAGTATATTGGTAGGAAGAGGTGTGATTTGAGAGAGTGAGTACAGGGGAGTTGCAGCGAAGAAACGGAGAACCAACAGGAAGAAGACTATTCCATACATTCTGATCTTGACAAAGCTTCAAGAATCCCTGAAGATCAATCCCAGCTGCAAGGAAAGGCTACCTCAGCGACAGCCAAGACTACTTCACCGATCTCCTTGGCAATTACCTCTTGCTTTCTCTTCTTCTCGACGGTTTTCTGATGATTGTGATGAGAATGCCAGGAAAATTCAGCATCACCATCAAAGATCGAAGAGTACAAAACACGAGAAAGAGCTCGAAGACGTGAAGATACAATCTATGGGAAGTGGCACATGCTTTCTATGAAAGTTGAGAACGATATCGTGAAATCAGTTTTCTGAGTGCTGAAAAACTTGCTTGCCATCACCCAAAATTACCTGCTGGATGTACGGAGTTCAAACCTCATCATCTTCCACCTACGTTCCTCCATTTTCTAGTTTATACATGATTATGAACTAATCCTTTCGAGTTTGTCTGCTATCGAGGCTCATGACAAGAAAATAATGGCGGTCAAACCAACACTTGCTTTGAGGGTGATCCTCGTAGGCAATATTGCAGCATTTGCCGAGATTGGATGCGCAATGAATGCTGGTGGTCGGGTGAAGCTTGGGTCAGCAGCAGCTGCTTTTACGGCGGCAGCCACTTCGGCAGTTTCGGGTTCCAAACAGGATCCTTAAAATCCTCCAGAGAAATCATAAAACACGTACTATGTTTACCCTTCCCAGACGGTCATTGAGGGATGGTATTGTACAATAGTTGGGTTCTGTTGCCGTGTAGTTTCTTTAGCATTAAGGTTTTGTTTGTTCTTAGGCCCGAGAAAGCATGGTACAAAGGATCCTTGCTGCCCTTATGCTTTAGCAGCACTATGTGAATTTCTAGCTACTCGGAATAAGAGTATTTGGATCCATCAGTTTTTACGTTTTAAGTAGTGTTGGGGCAACAGAACAATGCTATGTGCATGCTTCAGAGCCGAAAGATAGCAGGCTTGTAAACCGAGAAATGCAAGGAGAACATATGAGAATTTATGCATGTTATGATCATTTTGCGTGCCGAAAACTGTTTATTATTCCGGTTTACTGCCATCTGCATTCCTCATTTCTAAAAGTGGAGACTAGGGGAGTTTTTCATTTTCTGCACGGGGTATTGTAGACCAGAATCATCGAAAGCTACTGGCAGGGGTGTTCTGCTGGTCACACAAAGTGGCCTTCGGAGGTTCTCATCGTGTATGTTAAATCATCAATAAGAACTTTCTAATGCTTGTTTGGGTTGTGGAAAGAATTTCGGCTTTCTGCTTGAACTTCTTTTGTTAATTATCATGTAAAGCAGAAAACAAGATCTCTGGTCTTCTTTGACAAAAGCATTCTAAATAGCACACACAACAATAATATTGCTACACATTGAGACAAGAAAATGACTGCTGGATGAAATGCGGCACATTGCGAGTCTGCATGGAAACAAGATCCTTCACGAAGAAGCAAAGCTGCAATTTAGAAAGACAAAAAGTGGGCAGCAAAGAAACATAGAACCAAGAGGACTCGGAAGATGATACAACGGCACCTCGACGTAGCTTCAAGGGTCTTCCGAATCTGTACAGGTTGAAATGTCAGTACCAATTGCAGTCGCAGCTACTCCGATGGCTAGGTCCCGGGCTGCTAAAGCGATCACCCTGCCAACTTTCTTTTGCGTTCTCTTCTTCTTGTCGGCTTTCTGATGATTGTGGTGAGAAACTGAGAAAAATAGATGAGCGAAAACATGAGAAAGCTCTAAGACAGTCATGATGCAATCTAAGGTCGGAGTCTTTGAGCAAGTTTACTTCTACCCAGCGCAGCCAGATCCAAGTATTAGCAGACAAAAGATACAGTGTTACCCATTCTAAACTCACCACTTAAAATGTCACATTGAGCTAACTGATATACCAATCTTTGTCCTTTCATGCCCCAGCTGCCACACTGCGCATTCAATTCAACAGAATTCCATCTTCTATAACAAAGTACATGCTCTTCGTGATCTACTTTTGATTAGCTATCAATGTTTTCACTCTTTTGTCCACCAAAGTGTCAACTTGACCATGGTGGGCTTCAGCCACAGGAAGTGGCACATGCTTTATACATGAACAAGAACTTCTCAACTATGAGAGGACAACAGAAAATGATGTTGTCCACAACTATTAAATTCTATACTAAAACGTGGCAAAAAACCATTGCGGGGATCATCTACTGCCCTGAGTGCACTTGGCTTTTCATCAGGTTATGATTCAGATGAGAATAACTGATAATATAAGTTATAACATACCCATGCTTGCTTGCCCTTAGTTAAATTATGCTCTATTTCAACCTTAAATTGCGTCCACAGACTGTTGCACTCAGCTGGCATTGTCAATGTCTTTGAGGATGGAACCTGCAATAAGGGCGAACGACAGTTAAACAGTCAAATGCGCTGCCTTCTTGAAACAAATTTTCTTAATCGGCCATTCTGCTCTATAGACTGCAGACATAAGCCACAAGTGCAACGTAGAATAACCTCTGCCCAGTTTTTTGAAGTCAATAGATCTGCTGCAATACTGGTACCCTCAGTATCAAGCAGAACGTGTATCATAGATGTTGTCAATCTTATCGTCCAGGCGGATTACCGCCATTGGCCCATTACTGACATCAACTCTAAGGACTGCAGAATATGTTTTGAGTAAAATTGATTTGCGAGTCGAGGCAAATGATTTTTTAAATGAATGGATCACTCAAAAAAGTTAATAATTGCATTGTGAAATACAGCAGAACAGGCGGCTGTGCTGATTGCTTGAAAATTTTCCTCCCCGGTCCAATCTCTTGGGTTTGATTCAGAATCATGATCAAACACTTTCAAAAACCTGAATAGAACGACCAATATGTATCACTCGTGGTCAACATACAAAAGTGGAAGCTTCTTGTAAACCAGATTCATATCGCACAGAAAGAAGATCAGATTCATATGACAGAAATATGACCTGTTTGACATGTCGATCAGGACCGTTGCAGCCTTTTTCATTGCTTGCGCCTCAACCAAATCTGTTGCATAAGCTTGTAAATTGGCAAGTGTAATTACCATTTTTTGTTTGTCCTCTCCAAGTTTAGCAAGTTCCTTAGATAACCCAGAGATTGCTGTTTCAATTTCATCTCCGAGAAGCTCCCTTATTGCTGGCCAGGTTCCAGAATTAGCTTGATCCAAAAGAGCTCTTGTAGGTTTTGATAGAGTCTTGCGTAATTTTGCCTGCAGAATTATATAATTTTCAGGGTCCAAATCCAAGTAATATTTAGTGCAAAGAGGATTGTGAAAGTTGCACCTATATATGTCATTATGATACCTTGTATTCTTCTGAGAGTTCAGAGTCTCAGGCTTCACGGATAACATCAATATGAGCATGAGCATCTATATCACGTAGAAGCTCTTCCGTCTTTTTAGAAACATCCCATTTTGCTTTTGCTCGTTGTATAAGTGCATCAGTTAGAGTGATACAGATGAAAATCATATATACAATGAATTACTACTACAGCCAAAAGGGGAAGTATAAAAATAAGAAATGAGCAAAAGTTGCTTAGTATTAGCCAAAAAAGCCGAATCGTCTTATAATGTAACCAAGATGATATCTCTAACAAGCATAAGTTTGCAATAAACTTCTTGTGCCATTCAACTTCGCAAATCAAATCGTACATAAAAATCTTTATGATTGCAGAAGGCTGAACTGACTCCTCACATCCCTGCACATTCCTTGTTGAAATGACTCATGTACGATAGAGTGTGAATACTAGCAGCTGAAGAAAACCTTTCTTCTCCACTTATAGCTTTATCAAATGCGCTCCTGAATTTTTCTAGAGTTCCAACCCGTAAATGGTTCAGCAGCAATTGGAAAGTTGGTTCCGCAAGCTGAAATACAAAAGAAGACATCCTATGAACAAAAACAGAGCAGAAACATTCGCAAAAGAGTTTGACTAGCATCCTAAAGTGAATATATATGGGACAACGCTATAAATTCTGACAATTTGCAGGTATCAGAGTAAGAACCGCAATATGACAATATCATTGAACATGCACTCAGCCAGCCAGCATCTTACTTGGAGCAAATTTTCTTCTAGTTGCTTTCCCTTTATAGATCTGACACCTCTGTCAAAATATATAGTTTCCGATTTGTACCTACGAATTCAAGAGAAGGCAGAAGAAACATTAATGTTTGACCTGAGCTAGCATGTCCACAAAGGCACAATACCCCTCGGCGAAAAGGGAATTAATTTCTTTACAGTCCCAACCCAAAGAACGACACATTCAAGCAACAAAAGCCGTGAAATCAGCAAAGCTTCACTAGTTGGTGTTTGGACAGCGACTCTTTAGGGAGAACATGAGACATTTTGATCATCATGCATTGGACGTTATCATACCAGAACATTAAAAAAAAAAAAACAAATTGTAACAACAGTTTTATTACCCCTCTAAACAACTGTCAGTAAGCGCCAGCGAGCTTCTTCCCAAAACCAGGTGCCAGCACCCCAGACTGCACAGCCTCCTCTATTTGGCTCCATTCCTGACATTATCAAGAGAAACTCTAATTTTTAAGTTAAAACATGAATTGGACATGCTTGATATTTATGGTGCAACATGAGATCTGCTTCAATGTATGTACTATTAGGAGAAGCATCACAATATTACCTCATTCATTGCAAAAGTGGAGGACTTCTCAGCAGCAATTTCTTCACAACTAAAAGTAGCCACCATGATTTAAAAGCGGAAGTTAATCCAATGGCAATAATTGGACGCACCACCACCATCACCATTTACAAGTGATCATACACACTTTTTAATTACCTTGTGAGTGGGCAGGTCTAGATCCTTGTTCTCCTTGATGACTCTCCATATTTGCAAGGCACTGAAACAAAATGCTGAACCAGGAATGTATGCTGCTTCGATCTCCAGCAACCCCGCCAGGTGTAATGGAGTGGAAGGATCTTTGTTTTAGGCTAGCCACCTAAACATTCGAACGCAAAAATCCCCAGATTATGTCACGAATGGCTTCAAATTTCCAAGAAAATTAACTTGCACTGAGAATGGTAAGACTGTCAAACCTTTATACCAGCTCAGAGAAAAATATAAATAAAACTAGAAGAAGAAAACTATCATGTTAGTCACGAGATTTAGTACTCTCCTCCGCATTTTGAGAACTGATGTCTGACGGGAGAATTACACAAACACTGTAATCTTTTACTTCCAACTACCAGGAACTCCTTGTTCCAAAAGCAGTTTGTCCTCACTGGTACGAATTGCGAACAGAGAGATGGTTGGTTCTCTTCCTAGTACGTATACACTGGCATACCTGCTCCTTGAACTGATATTCCATGTGTTCATAACTTGACAGCGCAACAACTTCGACCTGCATATTCAGTCAGAGGGTCAGTCAGTATCAACATTTAGCAGTTGGCCTTCCAACAGCAGGATGTGAGTGAAGGTGCCACGTACATTGAAAAATTCAATGTAGGGGTGTTTGTTGGTGCGCCAGTGGCTTAGGAACAGAATCCCATATCATATCCGCGGCAGATCAAAATGAGATGTTGCGTGTAAAGGAACGCGCTATCTCTAAATCTGCAATACATGAGATAATTCAAAATTCTGTACCTTCTGTATATCATTCCTTAACATTTCCTCTAAGTGGTCCGAGGAGTCTGCAAAAGGCCAAAAACCAAAACAAAAGACAGCAGAATGAAGATCTTAACACGAGGCGAAGCAAACAGCTGAGCTCCCTACTCTTGGGGGCGTGGTGGGAAGAAGAAAAGGAAGAAGGAAGAAGTAGAGGTGGCTACCTTCGTTTTGTCTCAAATAACAAACATCACAGTCGTTTTGCGGGGACTGAATATACGTGGCATCACCTGTCAGTAAATTCCACGGTGAGGTGAAATACTTTCTCCCAACAGAAACATATTTACTTCCGGCAAGAAGACAACAATCACCAGAAAAAGAATCTTTAAGAGGGGCCTATTTGCAGCTGAATCACGGCCTATATCATGGCACCACCGAAAAAGAGATTTGGAACGGTTAACAAGGCAACCAGACCTGCTGATTATATGCAGAGTCAGAAGAATTATGCATGCTCTGTAGAAGCCTTACATGTTTACGAGCACTACATCCGAGACAGCAAGTGAGAAAAGGGCAATCTGCTTTTCAAATGCCGTATCGTCCTGAAACCGAGACAAACACTGATCATATATAGTTTGGAATGTTAAAAATAATCATATTGTCGTATTTGAAACAGCTATGAAAGAAACCTCCGCTCGTTCTATCCCCGTCATTGCCCTCCAAATCCATGACCAGAGTAAGTGGCTGAATACCATCAGCTTTTGCCAGCCAAACTCCTCTGGTTGTTTGAGACCTGGAAAATCGAGCATTTGTTTTGAACCATTAAATCAAACTAACTACTCCAGAAGTAAAAGTGGCTTCATAACATGCCTTCCTCTGCGTACGCGTCCATCTCTTGGAAGTTGGTTCCGAATAAATGGTTCAGCAGCCTGTTCTTCCCTGTGGTAATCAAATCAAAAGAAAAATGTGTCTGCAACTTACCAGTAAGTAACTCCCAACACATACATCACAGAAAGAAAGAGAATGAGCTTCCCACCACTCCTCTGGGGACCCATGATAACGGCATAAGATACGCCGCATGGACCCACTTCAACTGCCTTGACAAAACTTTCAAGTCCGTTGACATTAAATCCACCATCTCCATCGATAACTTGAGTAGAACAACAGTGAGCTGTCTCGTCTGCTAAAAACCGAAAACATCAAAATTAGCAAGACATGGGGAGATCAATTGGCAGTGTCGATATGAATAGTACGATTTAATAAATAAATATTAATCAAAAGAAAGAATACGGAATGTTTATGAGGAATTTTCAAAATAAGAAAAATATATAAAAAAATATCCTAACCACGAAAAAGACACCAATTCAAGTTTTTTTCACGCTTTATCTTATACTATTATATAAGCGAAACTCCGATTTCGAAACTATCACTTTATTTATAGAATGTGGTTAAAAAGTTGAAAATATCACTTATTCTTAATTTAATACGACTTAAAATAAAAGCGAGGTGTTGAAGGGTAATATGACCCACTTAATATTATTATCCACTCTCTCTTTCCTCCCATGTTCAACTTAACCTCTTTTTTTTTTTTTCTCAAATTCTATCGCCAATTCTTAATCTTTATATTTCTTACCCTTAATTTTTCTCTTGCTCTTCAAATTTAATCCATCATGAATATATTGAAAAAAATCATTACAGCTGGAGCACAGTACGCGCAAATTACGTCGTGCTAGTTAATGCACATGTAAATTTTATACATGAATACACAAATAAGAAAATAATAAATAAATAAATATATATATATATATACACACAAGAAAAGGCAAAAAATGGAATTAAAAGTGAAAAATGAAAAGAAAAATATGAGCTTGACATGACAAAAATATATTTGCGAAATGTTATGCCAAAATAGAGATGGTGGCCGGAGTGGTAATTTCTGCGAAACTCATCGGCAACTATTCAACAGTTCAAAGATTGTCCTTTTCGGCATGGAAATACTTTACCGACATAAAGCACGTCTAGATAAATTTTTTTTTGGATAGATCCAGATGATAGAGTTGTCATTATTTCGACATTATTTCTAATGATTTTGTAGTTGAACAATGAGTAATAAAAAATCTAATTTTATAATACCTTCGCAGAACCGTGAACTGAACAACTTTTTAGCAGGTCATCCTTGTATTGCAGTTTTTAATATATTTATAATTTATCACAATTAGCCATGTTCGGTAATTTTTTTTTTTTAGATATCGGTTAATCTATATTATTAGTCCACAGGTTTAGAGTGGACTACAAATATAAAATTTTGATTTAGTCACTCGAAATAGGAGATTTGAAATGTTGTAGATATGTTGAACTGTACCATGGAACTTGTATTCAGCTTTGTGTACGACTAAATAAATTTAGCGTCTATTGTATGATTCTTTTTTTTTTTGGTGCAGTGTCTACTGTATGATGCTAATACTAAGTAGGAAAAGCTTTCATTTTTATTGAAAAATGAAATTTCTTTTTCTTTTTTATTATATCTCACTTTCTCAATGAAATTGTTTTGTAGAGCAATCTGCCATCTTACGATAGATTCACAAATGTAACTTTAATACTTTCAATTTAACTCTCTACGGCTTTAGCCCTTGGTGGTAATGGGATCTTTCTCTTATCCCCCAAAATATATATATATATATATATATGAATTATAATGGCATATTCCTTTTTTTTTTAAATAAATTTATAGAGATTCAGCATTCATAAAGATGGACACCACGTACAACACACTTGGCTTATTGACTAGTACACTAGAAATTTAGAATACTTTCAATGAGGAGAAGACGAGGGTCCCCCGGAATCCAGTCTTCAAGAGGGGCCTATTGCAGCTCTTTCACGACCATATGATGAAATCACCTGAATATATATCCGAGGGGAAAAAATAAATAAACTAGGAAACAGATGATGCAGATTATATATGGAATTACAGAAAGACGAGTAATGCTCGGGAAAAGCCTCACATGTTTATCGATTATCAGTATTATCTGAGGCAGCAAGGGAAATCCGCTTCTAGATTGTTGTATTATCGTGAAACAACTATATACAATCGATAAGTAGTTGCAAAGTAGAGATCGTTCTCCTCGTTCTGATCCATCAATACCCTCCAAGTCCAATCCAAGAGTAGGCGGGTAAGTTCCAGCAGCTTTCAACAGCCAAATACCTCAGGTCGTTTAAGACCAGGAAAATTTAAATTTGTGCTTAAACAATCGCTTTCTAGTGATAGATCACATTAAATTCTTTGGCAGTGGAACCAGGTTTATAATTACCTTCCTGCAAGCGTCTCCATCACTCTGAAATTGGTACCGAATGCATAATTTACTAGCGTGCTCATCAACAGTCCCAGCCAACTATGACTATGATAGTGCCAACCATAGAGGGAAGCTAGGTGGAGATATATCGAATTTGACTACGCGAATGACATGTCTGTGTAAGAAATATAAAAATGTCCTGAAGACATGTACTTCTCAGCGGTAGGAATTCTTGCAATCGTTCCTCTTTTAAAGCGCCGTAAATGTCTGAACCAGTGCTTGTTTCCTTTATGCAACAGAGACACATCCATGTAGCAGTAGAGATCACATCTTTGTAACAATCGAAAGAACAACTAAGAGATGGATGTTGGTTGATTCTCGATATCATTTGAACAACAGAAATGCGGAAACATCATGACAACCCACCTGAATAAACTTGTGTTTGTATAAAGTAGTCGGGTTCAACATCAAAAACAACTTCTGGCTAAAAACAGGAAAAAGAAAACATCAGTAATAAGATGAAGTACTCGAGAGGAGTTTCGATTTTTATCCTCTTGATCGCATAAGCTGAAGAAATATATGTGATATGTACCACCATATAATCTATCATTATATATGGAGAGAATATACAAATAATCTCATAAGTGTAATGTGAGGTATGCAAACACTACTAGATTGCTACAACTTTGTCCTTCAGGGCACAACTATGGCCCTGAACGACTTCATATTCAGGTCATGCTTCTGATTATAGGCGAGGCCGGAGCCTGAGTAGTCCTCTCTCTTAGCCAGGTTAGGCAACTTGTGAGTGCTATGGCATGTACTGTTGAACCGACTTCCATAGTCTTTTCCTTGCAACAACTCCAAATCCAATGGCTGCCCACAACCGCGTGTGAGAACTCCGGGTGACAGTTCCTGACTATCGGTTGCCCACAATTGACGGGATGACCTGGGCTTGACTGAACTGATCTCAACCACTTTGGGGGAATTATCTACTGAGATTTCAAAAGAACTGGGACCCGATGGGTGTCCAACTCCAAGTGATAGCTCCACATAATCGGTTGTCCACAATCGGTGGGATGATTTGGGCTTGATTGAATCACTCTTGACCATTTCGGGGCAACCTACCGAGATTTCTGAAGAACCAGGATGCCCCTTGCTGCAGAATATGCTTTGTCGATTCGTCACAGCTTTCCTGCAAGTATGAAATAAAAAAAAACCGATGTCTTAGCCTTAAAATAAGTAAACAGCATGCCGTTCAACAAATAATATGAGCAAATGTGTCACGATGCCGTTACAGTGGACAGGACCAGTTCTCAAGTGGGTGTTGCCTCTCCTTATCGATAAATTGTCGAGCTCTCTGGGACCGAACCCTGGTTTGGGTGGTGATCAGGGACTGCATACACTGCAGTACCGTCCTGACACGCTTTCGAACCAGATAGCCTCTAACCACTGCTTGAAACCTCACTAGCCCTCTCAATGCTCTCAGGGCTTTCCTGGCCTAAATCACAACAAATAAATAAAAATAATTTATTTTGATAAATAAAATTTATTTAATTCCATTTTCTCTATATAATTAATTACCAGAAAGCCTCTAAAAACACTCTGAATCATCACTGCAGCAAGGACTTCTTCCTTTCCACACATGGTGGACAGAGCCCCTCCCCTCTGATCCACAGAAAGCCTCAGGACTGCCACCGCTGCCACTGCATCAGCAACAGCGGCCTTGGCTGCCGCCATTGCTTCCTCAGCAGTAGCCACCGCTGCGTCCAGGGTTGCAGCCATGGCCATCCCATTCACTTGCCAGCTGTGCTGCTGCTGCTGCTCCTCATGTTCCTCCTGCTGCGCAACAACAGAAGAGCCGTTTGCCGGAATATCACTGGACAGGGAGTGAGTGTTCAGGTCCTTTCCAGGCTTGTTGAAGCTCAACCACTTCTTGTACTCTCTCTTGTTGCCAGAAGAAGCGGGGCATACATTGTCGACAACATCTTGTCTGTCATTGTTCATCCCGAAGAAGCCTCTCAGCCACCTTGTCACCCTTCCCATTCCCGAAGGAGTACTCTTCAAGCTTCGAAATGAACGAAGGAATTTGACCCCCGAAGGACAAGATCTCCTGAGTAAAACAAACATAATAATATAATGTAAATATGTAAATCAACAAATCAAATGTCACTGGAAACAGATCAGGAACAATCAGGGCATGGACTACTCACTTTATGTTTTGAGCTGCACCAGCGACCACATCAGTCCCTAGAGCTTCCGAGAAAGAGTTCGGGGCCGCTTCCATTGTGGCGGACACATTTCTCTGGCCCTTTGCCTCTCTTCGCTCCCAATTCATTGAAAGACCACTCATGGACACGTTTAGGTGATCAAAATATGATTACAATCACACGTCATAAAGGAGACAAAGAGGTATCCTTGTCATTGTAAATTTCCAATTTATGCATGGAACTTCAGAAATAAGATAGGAAATTAATGGACCGGAAAAATATCAATTACATGAATTAATGGGACTAGACTAATATACTTCTATTATTATACGCTAGCATATCCCCGCTCTGATATCCTATAACAATTAAGATTCGTTTTTCTTTCTTTCCAAGTACAAATATCATCTATATCAATTAAATTTGATAAATCCGAGAAAGATTGTTGCGATTGACAACAATCAGTAATCAAGAGCGGAAATTCTATGGTGCAATCAATAAAATTGGTTGCACCATACAATCACGTGAGTAAAGGTTGTATTTTACTAAAAGATAAGTAAAATTTTCTAAATCCGAGTCTTTTATTTCAAAATGTATGTAATTTATTTCGAAATATGCGTAATTTACTTTGAAATATGTGTTTTTTTTTTACTACTAACTTACAAGAAACTCAAATAACTTACTACAAATTAAAATAACTTATTTTGACCGTATGGTACAACTATTGCACCATTGACCTTCTCATAATCAACCACACTATTAAAGGAAGTTTGCATGACTGCCCCATTTTTATGGGTAGTTGTCAAGAGAGAGATGTGAGAGAGAGAGAGGGAGGACAGAGCAAATATTTTCTAGCTATATATACATACTAGTGAACAAAGACCTTGCACTTCGTTGCAGGATCCTTCCTTTATTTTTATTATCTTTAAAATATAAAGTTTTAATAAATAAATTAGGAAGTAATTACAAATAAATTTCTATAATATTATTGAGGATTTCGTACTTTTTTTTCCTTTGATAGATTATGAAAGATATATGTGCTAAACTATTAACCTAAATGTCCAATAGCCATTATTTAGTATGAATGATACATAACTTTTTTCATATGAAAACGAAATATTTATCTTTTAACCATTAATGACATAAAGGATACTCATGCGCGTTGTGCTCTACCACTTGATGTATATATTCTATTTTGTTTTCTTGCATTAAATATTTAATCTATACTAATATATAAAAATCAAAAGTTTCGTTTGATCTTAATTTCATATTCCAAAATGTCGTCTTTACAAAATCTTCAATAACTATGGACCATTAGATTGAAGTTATTTTGATAATAAGCAGTAAAAACCACCAAGGCTATAATCCAGTATCACATTTGAAAAAAGAGGATAACATATCTTTAACTATCATTCATTTTTTTCGTGTTTATTAAATTATGTTTTTATCTATATTATTATTTTTCACTAATAGTAATTTTATTATCCTAATAATATAATTTGAAAGGGAAATGTATACATTTCATCCTCTAAGTTTGATTGTTTTTCTGTTTTAGTCCTTTTTTTATCATTTACATCCTATAGTTATTTAAAAATTATTTTATTTCTAAAATATTGTGTGAGCCTTTTTATGGAAAATTAAGTAGTAGAATTATAAGAATAAAACGTCTAATATTAAGAAAAAAGATGAACTTAAAAAAGAATTTAATATAAAAAGATAGCTACAAAAGGTTAAGGATCAAATTTAAAAATTTATCCAATAAAGTAGGCAAAGAAATTGGATGAAAACGAACCCAAAAAAAGTAAAAGGACTGCAACAGAAAAGTATCCAAAATTGAAATAATAAAAGCAAAATCAAGAACCTATTTGAGTTAATGAGAGGGAGCGAGCATTTAGATTGTAGGCAATTTCGGCATGAGCAGTTTGCATTGGAACCATTAGTACCCGAATTCGCAAGCAAAGAAACGGAAAAATATAGAAAACATAGAGGCAATTGTACCTCGATAGCCATCAATCATACTTGTGATGCAATGAATGATGTCGTAAAGCACAATGATGATTGTAATTGCAAAGAGAAATGTTAATAAATCTATAGGCCTATGGTGATCTCTCTTAGGATGGTAATGCTAGGCGTCGTCCCCTACCATCGCCTCTCTCCTTCTCAAGTTATCATCCCCCATTTAACGGTTAGCACCACCTAAGTTAAGGTTACTTATCCCTAAACTTCCAATAGATTTATATACTTCACATTATTATTAATTTTTTAATTTTAAAAAGTAATTGTTTTTGGTAGACTAAAAAGAATAAGAAAGTACTTTTTATTTCAAGATATGTCATGTTGGTAATAAGTTTAACTTTGAGGCAATATTTGACGAACAAAAAAAAATTAGGACAAAAGGAATAGTACAATATGTTGAGGACAAAAATTAAGTTTTTTCTTAATAAATTATTTTGATGAAAGGATCTAAACAAAAAAATAATGAAAGATATTAATCGAACTAAGAAAAAGGAAAATGATTGAAATAAAAAAAAATATTCAAAGGTATATGATGTAAACGATAAAAAAAAAGATTAGAAATATATAGTTTTTTTAATTTGAAAAGTATGGGCAACATCGCGCATGGTGCGAGTGCAAACTCAAAAAGTGAAAAGAGGTCCTTATACGCCTATGGGGATTGAACCCGGGAGTAGAGCTTGGGAGAATTTCCACCAACCAGCAGAGCTATTGTCTTGAAAATTCCATGCTGCTTAAGATATTTTAAAAGAAAACATATTGGGAAACCACATGCGCCTAAGCAAGAAAAAGCGGCATACTCGCCCTGTACATCATACAGACGAGTTTTAATTTTTTTACTATAATATAATAATATCTATATATTATATATTATTATTCAATATCAATGTACATTACTCGGTCTCCTAGCAAAAAAAAAATACACAGACAAGGGAAGAAAATAAGGAAAAAGTATTAATTATTTTTTCGTCACAAAGGAAATTCAAGATCTAGTACAGTAAAAGATAAATCACAAAATTATTTGTGATTTCATTAAGTATCAAATCTACGATATCTAAATTAATAGGCTAAACGGGCGCTACTGTGATAGTTTTAACAAAAACTTGATGGGTATGGAAGGAACAAGAAAAAACTTAAGAACTGCATGATAATGTTTTAGGCATTGTCTGTACTTTAGGGATTATTACCCCAGTGTAGAATAATGTTTTGACAGGATTATCGGACGCCGTCTGCACTAAATCATACACATGCCATGGCAGAAATATCGAGATACTACTACTCATAGCCGTAATTCATGGAGAATTCCAATTAAATTGTTCTTCTGGACCATTCAATTTTTGTTGAACATTTTATTGTTTTTCCTTCAGTGTAATGTATCGGGATGAAATAGTCTTTTTATGGTATTGTTTTTGGTAATGTATATTGATAGAAATTAAAGATTTGCTGCTTCTTGTATTATTTTTTCTGCCATGCAAAACTTTGTTGAGTATTGCTCTGGATGATTTCCATTGTTTGATTGACTTGCTGGCAATGACATAAATCTTTCTTGGATTTTTCAATTTTAATTGCAGTAAATAAATAAATACTTGTAATTAAAAAAAATAACTGAGCAACTAATCCAATTTATATACGGTATCACTTATCAGAACGGTGTACCTATGATTGCCTTGATAGTGTATAATAATATATATGTGCACTAGTCTATGTTCATTCATGAGATATACTAATCTATTATAAATTGGAGCTTCAGCTTCATGGTATGCTCATGGGAAAAACATAATACAAATCCTCTTCTTCCCGCCTTTGCCACGCATGATCGGGGTACCGTCTCGACATCTAACGCGCTACCGTTGAGTTGTTACGGTGAATTTGGAGCGACGAAAGGTGAAGGCGCCAGAGAAAATTGCTGTTGCTGTGCAGAAAAGGAAGCACTGCTCGAGTGGTCGCTCACTCTGGAGCAGCACAGCAGAGTGGATCCAGCCCAGAAAGCGAAGCAGCTTAACATTTGGGCTGAGTGTGTTGCGGGCCCACTCCAGTGGGTTGCTCCACTGATGCATATATGTATATATATATATATATATATATTTAAACTCTTTTTTTTTCGGTGTAATATATTTAAATTCTTTATTTATATTAGAAAAGAAAAAAAGAAATTTTGAAATCCAATTGGCCTTTCGGATACCAAAATTCACAATAAAAAAAATTTTAGTGTAACGCTTTCTTCTCCCCAAAATATCCAAAACAGTATAACATTTTAATTTGAGAACTACTGAATACGGAGGAAGTTGGGATTAGATAAGTAATTTACATGTTACCCGTAAGTATCAAATAACCATCGATTGTTCACTCATCTCTCCGCTTTACACCTTCTCTCCTCTCCCTCTCTCTTCCTTCAAATTGCCGATTCTTTTGCCTATTTTCTCTCTGTGCATTTCACCTTTTTCTTTCAAATTAATTTTAATTCATTAATAGTGAAATTAATGAAAAATCCTCTGTCACAAAAAATTAATGACATAAAAATTTGAAAATCTAAAATAATGAATCGCACTTTTTCAGTTATTTTGAAAAAAAAAGAAGAAAAAGTTAGGTTAGTCCATCCATAACACGAAAAGTTATGACAATCCATGTTTAGCACGGGTACCGGTCTAATATATATATATATGCACACAAATATATATGGTGTTCTTTCTTTCAGTTCAATTCTTGACACGTGGTACTCTGTACCTGAACATTACAAATTAATCTCCTATATATTCACACTTAACCCCTCGCTTCTTTGCGATTGATATGGTGAGCCATAGTAAGGTTTCCTCGACCGTTTGAGGATTTAATTCAGGAGCGAAAGAGAAACACAAAAGTCCGTCGACTCTCAATCTGCCGATCCTTTGATCTTCGAAGTTCGACCACACACACACACACACACACATATATATATATATATATATATCAGAAGATCCCATGTCGATCTCGCCAAACACAGTCGAGAGAGGCTGTGCATCGGGTTTCCCTCAACCAGTCAGCCCAGAAGATGTGCGTGAAGCTCGGAACTTGGTTTACCGGGTAGTGCATATTAACTGCGCCAGCCCCGACGGTCCGAGGCTGCCGGAGATTGCGTTCAGAGACAGCACAGAAGACCGAGACGTCTTCCGCCGTGTCTTTCGCTTTGATCTCAGGGACTACAGTGATGTCTTTCGGAATGGGTTCAGAGCTCGGCCTCAAGGGAACACTCCCGACCAGGTATACTACAACCTACTCGACCACGTCAACAATGCCGGAGCCCCTCTTGATCCTGGCGTGGTCACTCCACGGGCCTTTGTGAGCACCACACTGAGCCCTAGCTTGAATACCCGACTCACCAACCCAATTGGAACGGTGGTGTATCGATACGAGATTTTCGCGCCCGGCGGCATCTCAGTTGCCGAAACTCTTGGTAATCGATACGGTTTCCCGGGCCAAAGAGAGATAGCCTTTGTGGGCGGCATTGCCCCTCAGTACATTCGGGCTGTTCAACTCTTCACTATCACCACTTACAGCAGTCAGGGGTACGTCCGTAATAAACTGCACAACACCATAACATACGCACAAACATGCATCTTCTATGCTACGAAAGGGAGTAGAGAAGTGCTCGGGCTCATATTCCCTTTGCGGTTTCGCCCATAACAAAGTAATTCCGCTAATTATCAGCCACTAAATTATGTGAAAATTGAGGATAAATTAGTCATTTTATTACTTATTTTTCAAATATCAACTTTTTTTTTTGATTAGTGGGGCAAATGCCCAATAATTATATCGCAAAATAATAGCGAACCTAGAGAAGACGAGGAAAATGAAACACATAAAGTCCAACCGACAAACTTTCTTCTCCTTCTTCCCCCCTCTCTCTCCCCCCCTCCATCTCCTCTCTCTTTCACAACCTTCCCTCTCAAACTTTCTTCTCTCTCCATGCCTATGGCCTATCCAGTACACCATATTTTGAAATGGTTCATTAATATTTTAATAGTACGATAATTGATAATAAACATATTCATACAACAATACGCTAGCTTCAATGTATAAACTTTTAAATTGGCATTATTATATCATTCTGCGTGTAGCACCGATTAAGTTCCTGTACATGTATTACACATATAAGGCCTCAAAAAGTAGTACTTCTTAAGTGGGACAAGTACGTTATACTGTTTTGTGTATGCAGGTATCCAAGATTGGAGAGGTCGGATCCCACGGTTCCATCAATAATGATAAGTCTCGCATTCAACCCGCAGAGTCATCCGCACAGGGACATCATTATTCGCGATCCAGCCTGTTATTATATGGACAGAGATAATCGGCGGCAACCACTGCGTCTTAACTTTTATCGCGGTCCCTCAGTTGAATATGCTGGCCAGGTAGAACCGATAGTACCCCGTGATAATGAAGACGGTTGGTATGCCCATGATGTATTTGATGTCGTGAGCTATATAGATGCAGCTTTCCGTTCTTCCCGGACCGATGAAGCCTATCTGTTCATGAGGGATGAGTACGTAGTGGTGAACTATGCTCCGGACAGTACAGATGACAAGAGGATTGTGGATGGCCCGTTGCTCATCTGCGACGGGTTTCCATCTCTTACCAACACAACCTTCGGAGAATATGGAATAGACTGCGCTTTCGCGAGTCACTATGGTGACCAGGCTTACATCTTCTCTTCGAATATGTGCGCGTTAATGGACTACGCACCGGGCACGTCCAATAATAATGATCGGATAATCAGCAGCCCCATGAAGATCGCCTCGATGTTCCCATTCCTCAAACACACGGTGTTCGAGGATGGCATAGATGCTGCATTCGAAGCAACCGCAACTGATGAAGCTTACATCTTCAGAGGCAGCATGTATGCTCTCATAAACTACCACGGTTCTAGCGCAGGCATAATCGGCTGGATCAAGCCTATAGCTGAGTATTTCATTGGTTTGTCGGGTACCGTGTTCGAACACGGAATCGACGCAGCGTTCGCTTCCCATCGTCGCGGCGAGGCATATTTATTTAAAGGGGAATATTACACACTCATCAGCATCATACCGGGCTCGATAGATGATTACATCATCGGCGGTGCCGTGATCATGGAAATCCTTCCAAATTGGCCTTCTTTACGTTTGCCTCGACAGAATCGTGGTCTTGACGTTCATGACCACCGTCATCATACGCATGGGAATGGTGGCACTGATCACGGCGATGACGAATCTTAATTGGGTTATACGGGTTCAACATGGCTTGAGACATGCAGCTTATTAAAGCCGTTTTGATCGAATAGCAAAAATGCTCAACCCGAGCTTGTTTAAGTTGTTGTATCATATCATGTTATCGTGTCATGTTAGGAATTAGGTACGGAGTCCGCGCAAGAACGTGATGTACTATTTATGTCAATTTTATTTTACAACTGTTGTGTAATTCAAAATATTGAAAATTCAATTTTACTATCAATTATAAAAATATTATGACAATTAATAAATTTTCTTTAATTAGTTTAAATAATTCTTAATTACACGGACATTAAAAAAGTATTGATATGCTAATACAAATATCAACTGCTGAAATCGGCTTGCCCCATGTTATTCAGAAGGAATAATGTTAAAGATAATGTCGGAAAAAATATTACAGCGGAGAAGTCAAGATAAGTCATGGAAAATCTCTTGATGGACAATGTTACTGAGATTTGGTTGAATTTGTTCTTCACCTGTTAGCAGAATCCTTTGCCTGAATAAAAAAACTCAAAAATTGAGAAAATTTTAAATATCGATCCTTAATATTTATTTAAAAACAAATATATATTTAAAATCTAAAAACTATATTAAAATTTAAAATTATGTTTAAAATTAAAATACAAAAAATGGTACTTTATTATTATTATTTATTATTATTAAAAAATCATACTTTATTATTTTATTGCTATTATTAAGAATTAAAAAATTAAAAAATACTTAAAAATTAAGAAAATTCCAAATACTCATCCTTAACCTTTAATTAAAATTCAAAATTATATGTAGAATTTAAAAATACAAAAATTCATATTCGATTATTTTATGATTATTGAAAATTTAAAAACTATAAAAAGGAGAAAAAAAAGATGAAAATTCCAAACAATCATTCGAGCGTTCTGAGGTCACCCGATTGGTCCCACCACATTTTTGCTTTCATATATATATATATATATATGCATATAGATATAGATGTAGATATTTAAAAAGACCAAATATAGAAAATGGCTGACAATTTAGATACTCTTTTTATTTAAGTGCTTTTACATAGACTGGTTTCAATTCATAAAACATATTGAATTTTTTATTGACATTTAACTTGAATTTAAGACCGTTCTATCTATTAATATATATATGGTAATTTATTATGCTAATCCACTTAAGTTTATTCTATTTCATTTATAATAAGAGTTTATAATGAAAGCTAAATCTCTTATGGCCACATTTTAACATAAAATCTTAAATTGATAGATGGTGGAGCTTATCGCTCTTATACATATTTTCATTTTTTTTTGGTTGGAATCCTGATATCCGGACACTCAATTGAGCTCCGACTAATTCAATTGAGTCGGGTCGGCCCACTAAGACATTTTTTTAAAAACTTAACTCAACTATAAGTATATTTATTCATGATATTATTATCTTTATTTTGTTGAGTGTGCTTTAAACGCGTTAACTAGGTTGACATTTTAGTATAAAGCCTATAGCTTTGTCCTTAGAAAGAGTGGTCCAAACAAGATTACAAATTATTATTATTATTATACAAAACATGAAACTTTGTCCATCCCCAACGGGGGGCGAGTGGGGACCTTCCCCCCCCCCCCCCCCCCCCCCCCCCCCCCCCCCCCCCACCCTCTACTTTTCACTTTTTTTTGTAATTTTTTATTTTTTTAAATTCTGGCCCTTTTCTTTTTGTGTTCTTAAATCTGATCCAAAGGAGTGGGGACCTTTTCCCCGCTCGCCTCCCTTTTACTCCTTTTTCTTTGTAATTTTTATTTTTTAAAATTCTGCCCCTTTTCTTTAGTGTTTCTAAATCTGATCCAAACTTCGATCGACGCATTATGTCAAAATCTTTAGGTTGACGAGTTACATCTTTTTACTATTTTTAGACCCAACCTTGATCAGGTTTTTTGTAATTCGGTCGACACGTTATGCCTCGATCCAATCATTAGGTTGAAAAGTTATGCTTTTTTAAATTTGGCCTAAATAAGGTACCACTATCTGGTTGACCTGTGATGTCAAAATAATTCGATTGATATAGTTAAAATATTTCCAAAAAAATAAATTTACCCGATATTTTATTAAGATAAATTAGAAAAAAAAATTAGTACTAGAAGCAACTAAATATACAATTTACAATATATATTACATTCTTTTTCAAATTTTAATTTGTGAGTACAAAATCTATTCCTTCTCCTTTTTTTTTTTCCTTTTTTTCCTTCTTTTGTCCAATATTTGTAGTGGTGTAACCTAATTGATCCACTGGATCAAGTGACACCGTCAATATGGTTGACTAGTTATTCTTTAAAATATCATGTCATGTTTTACGCCATATGTTGTACATGTTTTTCTCATTTTTTTTCCAATCGTTATAAGATTTGACACCAAGCATCTTGATCTATTCTCTCTATATGTTTTACCTTTTCCTGAAGAGTTATACATATACTCTATACTTTATTTTTCTTTGTAAATATTCATTCACATACACATTTTTCATCTATATTGTATCTTTTAGAACTCATACTAGTCCAACACATACTTTTTAAATTACACATAATACTTTTTTTCCCCTCTATCAATATGGGAAGACCCAAAAGATGAAAATTAATTTCGTTGTTAATTTATTTTGATATAATTATAAGATGCAAACATTTTCATTTTCTTAAAGTCTATCATGTCTTCCTTAGCTTAATATTATTTTTTTGGGTGAATTTTACTTAATATTTTTTCAAGTCTTATCCGTACCTCTTTTCTAAGAGAAAAACTACAAGCTTTATATTTAAAAGATGGTATCAGAAAAGAAATTTTATATAAGAATTAATAATGAAAGAAATTTTCATTTTTGTGTCTTCTTAGATGGAAAAGGGGAGAAAAAAATATTACATGTGATACAAAATAGTATGTGTACGAGTATAATTCCATAAAGATAAAATTACAAAATAAGTTATAAAATCATGCAAGAATTTAAACTTTAGTCTTAAATGTGTTTGGACCACAAGACGCGAATAATGTCCAAATGCATGTAATAGTTACATACTTCTGTATGTGGTCCCACTGCAAAATAGATTACATCTAGTTATCAATTTATCAATTAGACCACGACAAAATGTGTGGGCACACCTTTCACATAGAAACTAAATACGGCTGGGCTAGAAGAGGCATCAAGGAAGAGCCCGATTAATTAGATTGTAAAACTCGTAGTCATGAGTTTGTTTGCACAAAGGTGGAGAGAGCCCGACCCGGCCTACCAATTCTTCACGAACTTGTCTTGAATTACTCTTTTTTCTTTGTCTTTTGGCATGGCAGTCGTGATTGAAAAAAAATGTTTTTCACGATATACATGAGCCATATATATTTATATATAGTCGTAATCATTTACGAGTTGATTAATTGCAAGTAATTAATCACTATATATGTCCACGGCCTGATGGAACCCACAGCTTTCAGACCTCAAACGTGAAAAACGCATAAATTCTTTCAATATCGATCAAGCCAAATGACGAGCCCGGCCACGTCGTTCTTGTTCTTGTTCTTGGACTTATAGACGTTGCATTTATGAAGCACGCATTATTGTTCTTTCAGTTTAATTTGCGAAACGTGGTACATTGTACATGACGAATAAAACATCGTTTAATCCGTCCAACTTTTGCATGGTATTGGTGCAAGGAATCTGGGAGTAAGTCCACGTCCAAATAAAGCCCCCACGTACTCATTCTCTCATAGTCACACAGCCTTTAATTATGTTTTAGACACATGCCTCATTCTATATATGCACGTGCTTCTTTAGTCGACAATATGATAATAATGAAAAGGAATATCCAAGAGAAAAATCTTAATAGTATCTATCTAGTACTACAAGGATGTGGCTTATCGGCAAGCTTAGCTCCGGTCCAGAGCCAAAAGTCTATTAGAGGATATAAATGTGAGATACTTATTTATTGAAGTAAAAAGTCGAATGTATAATTGTGGTAGGGTTGGGGAAATTTTATGTTGCAATTACTTTTTTTTTTTGTAATTAATTTTTTAAATCATTGAGTTGCAATTATTGATGAATAAAAAAAATTTATTGATCATCCATTGAGCAAAAAGCTGATTGGACTCTACAACTAAAATTGCACCTTAAACCTTCTCATAAGATTCCCGCTTTCAAGTTCAATTTAATTTTCAAAGGATAAATGTACCGCTTAGTTAGAGATTAATTATTATTCAACAATCATTTAACTTGTCGTTCCTCGCATTATATATACATATATATATATGTATGTATGTATATATACTGCGTGTATACAACATATACTCCATATAAGAAGTTAATCCATTAGTGCCGATGCAAAGGATCGGGTATTTTCATGGCAGCATTTCCGGCATGCACGCTTGGGGGCTTAACGAACAGTTATGGGAAAGCTGAGGGGACCGTTAATGTTTTGGACCATTTGGGCTCACACCGTCCAAATACATGTAATGTCGTAACGTACTCTTTTATCGCATTGTAGTTGTGATTGGAAAATATTTTTCTTTAATATTATTCACAATGTGATAATCACAGATTAAATATCATCACATTGTGATTGGAAAAATAATTTTTACAATTTGATAATTACACATTATAATTGTAATTGGAAAATATTTTTCTCACACATTATTAGAACTTAGAAGTGGCTGAAGCTATACACAACCAAAATTTAATATGATAGATGGTGATATCCAGCTCTCTTATAAATGGAGAGTTTTCTCTTTTTGGTGTGCGTAGACGGATCATAATATCCAACTTCATAGGGGGAAAACGCATAAATGGGCTCAGCATCGAGCCAAACGACGCACGATCTTTTGGAGAGAACTAGTTGACATTTCTTTTTCTTTATTATTATAATGTTGGTCCTTCGATGATTTAGTAAAGGCTATTCGAAAAAATAAAAAATTTACTAGCAATAGTCAACTCTAGAATTTATTGGTATCAATGAGATGCGTCACTGTATTGTACTTTTTTTTCTTTCTTATAAAGTACAATGCATCTATCACATGACACAGGGTCATCTAAAAATTTCCCTATATATTTGTAGTGCTCAGTGATATATATAGTGTTATTTTTTTCTTTCAATGTAATTGCAATACTTGTATCAATGAGGGTATAACGTAATGGCGCACGCACTCGCCTGATAATCAAGAGTTTCTAGTTCGATATTCATGTGGGACTATTAGTGCTCTTTTATTAGATATTTATGACTTATATTTGTATTAGATCCATAAATTTCCTCTGCAATAAGAAAAAGAAAAAAAATTGCAACACGTGGTACGCCGTACTTGAATGTTCCCAAATCTCTCCAACTTACACACGCTTGACCTCTTGCACATCTCCTGCAGATTTCCCTGCAAATCTCCTCAGCTCGTATGTGAGTTTAACTTTTTCCGTTACAATGAAGAATACATATATAAATAGCTAGTCTGTCTCTCCATCTGTCATATGTTCCTTTGATCTTCGAAGTTCGATCATGAATATGTCAAAAGATAATCACGTGGAGTCGATCTTGCCAAACACGACAGCGAGTGGCTGCGCCTCCGGCTTCATTCAACCTGTCACCACGGCTCTGGACTTAGTTTACACTGTTTACTATATTAACTGCGTCAGTCACTAAAAGATTTCGTACTAAAAGCAACTAAATATACAAATTAAGATATACATTATATTCTTTTTCAAGTTTTAATTTATGAGAAAACAAAATCTGTTTCTTCTCCTCTTTTTTTTTTCCTTCTTTTGTCCAATATTTATAGTGGTGTAACTTAATTGATCCACCAGATCAAATGGCACCATCATATGGTTGACTAGTTATTCTTTAAATATCATGTCATGTTTTACGCCATATGTGCGAACACAAATTTTGTCTCAGCGCAAGCGTGCTCATTGATCACACGGCTTAGGAGTGTCCACTATCTTGAAGAACGCGTGACGGACACGTGTGGAAAGGAGTCGCCACTACCTCTTTACAACTCGAAAGTCGAGGGCCGGTGAATTGCCCTGATCTATGGGGTAATGGATACACCTAGTTTGCTAAGGCTTTTGATTTTGCGAAACCAGGAGTTTCGAGCTTGGAGGTTCTGTTACGTGCGGACCTACATCATGCATGCCCTATCGGTACTCTACATTTGTCTAAGGTTTGCCGTTTTATAATTTATTTACCGCGTGAATTACGTTTCGCTCATCTTGCCCGATTTGACATCGTAAGTTTGTCGAATGGATCGGTTCGGGCCAAGAGCCCGAAAAAGGAGCAAGCCCTCGTGTCAGGAGACTAGTCCACTATCATCACGTCCCGACTAATCGGACCATGATGGCCAATTCACCACGTGGTCCGGGTCTATGACTGGTGTGATCCCGCTCGTCTCGAGGACCCATAAACTAACTCGACCGGGATCACTACATGAATAAATATATAAATAAATGTCATTATACTGTACTCTCAAATAAATACAAAATTACATCAAATGGACCCTGATCGGTTCGCATTCAACCATTATTCCACTCGTGCTTATAGTGAGGTTGGAAAGATTGAAACCAAAATTGATGCGACTCGGGCTTGTGAGAGCCAGGGGTCGAGTATGACCGAGCCAACGGATCCCAGAATGACCAAATGATCTTCGAGATAGCCGTGGGACCGGTCGAGCTCTCGGGTGATTGTTTAACCCCTTTTCACACAGTCTAGTCTGAATCGCCCTTCGCTCGAGCACTACTCGGATCGAATCAGTGACTCGAAGCTAGACCCAATACCGCACTCGGGGCGTGCGCTCTCAGTGTGTAGGAACGTTGGACCTCTTGTGAACCGTATCCTACGGGTTCGAGCTTGAACCGTCACAAAACAGACAAAAATATCTAAAAACAGATAAAAGCTGATAGGTGTTTTGAATTGATTACCATGTTTACGTGATTATTAGATTATGAACCGGGGTTGCTTGGCAAACATGACTCTATTCTAAATAGACAAAAATAGAAAAGGCGCATGTGACGAAAGTTGGCCGTGGGCCTCCCTGAAAGGGCTTGTAGCATTTGGCTTTGCTTAGAAAGGACTTGACAGACATGATGTCTGTTACTAAGTCCTAAGTGTGTAGATTTCTTTTAAATTCTTTTGTTTTGTGACACTGACAAACAGATTATGATAGGAGTGTATTTTGTCGAAATCCTAAAACCTAGGGTTTTGCCACGCCCATTTTCATGTATTTGATTATGTCGAGTGTGTGATTAGTCCGATTTTGTATTCTATGATGGACAAACCCGATCTAATCACAAACTGAGAACAGTGGGAATGCAAAACACCACGGGGGGTGCCAAGGTCTCTGCTTATGCCCTATGAAGGGCCAGACAACCTTTCATAGGCCGTTCCCGCTCGTGCCTCTGTTCCACATTCTTAAGCGCTCGAATCTACGTCAAAATGACAGAAACACTTCGGTCGAGTAAAGAGGGCTATGCAGATAAGATCAGTGCCCGTCTTTATCTGTGGCTATGAGTGTTTCGATCACTTTAACCCTAGGGTTATCGGTAAATCATAAACTGTAATCTCGCTCTTGAGATGGAAAAATATGCTGACACCATATGATGCACAAGCTTTTCTCATTTTTTTCCCCAATCGCTATAAGATTTGACACCATGCATCTTGCTCTATTCTCTCTATATATTTTACCTTTTCCTGAAGAGTTATACATATACTCTATACTTTATTTTTCTTTGTAAATATTCATTCACGTACACATTTTTCGTCTATGTTGTATCTTTCAGAAATCATACTAGTCCAACACATACTTTTTAAATTACAAGTGATACTTTTTTCCCCTTTATCAATATAGGAAGACCCTAAAGATGAAAATTAATGTCGTTGCTCATTTATTTTAATATAATTAGAAAATTGAAACATTTTCTTTTTCTTAAAATCTATCATATCTTCCTTTATTTAATAATATTTTTTTGGGGCGAATTTTACTTAATATTTTTTTCATGTCTTATATGTACCTCTTTTCTAAGAGTAAAACTACAAGCTTTATATTTAAAAGATGGTATCATGTCTATGATAACATTTTCTTTTTTATTTCATGGAGTGACTTTCTAATTATTAAGCATAACATTTCAACATAAGCATAAAAATATATTAGCTTTCGTCTCATGTTAGATATATAACTTAATATACTTGGCAAGAAGTCTAAATTTTTATTGGAATTAATAATCCATGATTTAATTCTATTATTATATATTGAGGTTATGTGTTACACCAGACATTACATAAATTATGATTTTAATATTATTGGCCAAAAAATTTCTAGCCCGCGCGATGGCGCGGGCATATTCCCTAGTTCTACAATAAAGCAGAACATGATGTAGTTTGATAAAAAAAGAAAAAGGTTCGCATTTTATAATTTTATATAAAAATTAATAATGAAAGAAATTTTCATATTTGTGTGTTCTTAGATGGAAAAAGGGAGAAAAAAATATTACATGTGATACAAAATAGTATGTGTACAAGTATAATTCCATAAGGATAAATTTACAACATAAATTATAAAATTATTTAAGAGTTTAAACTTTAGTCTTAAATGTGTCAGTTTGAACCACGAGAAGTGAACAATGTCCAAATGCATGTAATAGTTATAGACTTCTGTATGTGGTCCCACTGAAAATTGATTACATCTAGTTATCAATTTATCAATTAGACCACAACAAAATGTGTGGGCACACCTTTCACATAGAAACTAAATACGGCTGGGCTAGAAGATGCATCAAGGAAGAGCCTGATTAATTAGATTGTAAAACTCGTCGTCATGAGTTTGTTTGCACAAAGGTGGAGAGAGCCCGATCCGGCCTACCAATTCTTCACGTACTTGTCTTGAATTACTCTTTTTTCTTTGTCTTTTGCCATGACAGTCGTGATGAAAAAAAAATGTTTTTCACGATATCCATGAGCCATATATATATATATAGTCGTACGTACAGAGATATCATTTACGAGTTGATTAATTGCAGATAATTAATCACTATATATGTCCACGGCCTGATGGAACCCACAGCTTTCAGACCTCAAACGTGAAAAACGCATAAATTCTTTCAATATCGATCAAGCCAAATGACGAGCCCGGCCACGTCGTTCTTGTTCTTGTTCTTGGACTTATAGACGTTGCATTTATGAAGCACGCATTTATGAAGCACGCATTATTGTTCTTTCAATTTAATTTGCGACACGTGGTACGTTGTACATGACGAATAAAACATCGTTTAATCTGTCCAACTTTTGCATGGTATAGGTGCAAGGAATCTGGGAGTAAGTCCACGTCCAAATAAAGCCCACACGTGCTCATTCTCTCATAGTCACACAGCCTTTAATTATGTTTTAGACACATGCCTCATTCTATATATGCACGTGCTTCTTTAGTCGACAATATGATAAGAATGAAAAGCAATATCCAAGAGAAAAATCTTAATAGTATCAATCTAGTACTACAAGGATGTGGCTTATGGGCAAGCTTAGCTCCGGTCCAGAGCCAAAAGTCTATTAGAGGATATAAATGTGAGATACTTATTTATTGAAGTAAAAAGTCGAATGTATAATTGTGGTAGGGTTCGGGAAATTTTATGTTGCAATTACTTTTTTTTTGTAATTAATTTTTTGAATCATTGAGTTGCAATTATTGATGAATAAAAAAAAATTATTGATCATCCATTGAGCAAAAAGCTGATTGGACTCTACAACTAAAATTGCACCTTAAACCTTCTCATAAGATTCCCGCTTTCAAGTTCAATTTAATTTTCAAAGGATAATTATTCAACAATTATTTAAATTGTCGTTCCTCGCATTATATATATGTGTGTGTGTGTGTATGTGTACTGCTTGTATACAATATATACTCCATTTAAGAAGTTAATCCATTAGGGCCGATGCAAAGGATCGGGTATACGCATGGCAGCATTTCCGACATGCACGCTTGGGTGCTTAACGAACAGTAACGGGAAAGCTGAGGGGACCGTTAATGTTTTGGACCATTTGGGCTCATACCGTCCAAATGCATGTAATGTCGTAACGTACCTGTCTTGAGTAACTCTTTTATCACATTGTAGTTGCGATCGGAAAATATTTTTCTTTAACATTATTCACAATGTGATAATCACAGATTAAATATTCATCACATTGTGACTGGAAAAATAATTTTTGCAATTTGATAATTACACATTGTAATTGTGATAGGAAAATATTTTTCTCGCACATTATTAGAGCTTAGAAGTGGCTGAACCTATAGACAATCAAAATTTAATATGATAGATGGTGGTGACATCCAGCTCTCTTATAAATGGAGAGTTTTCTCTTTTTGTCTTTTTGGTGCGCATATACAGATCATATTATCCAACTTCATAGGGGAAAAACGCATAAATGTGCTCAGCATCAAGCCAAACGACGCACGATCTTTTGAGGGGTACTAGTTGACATTTCTTTTTTCTTTATTATTATAATGTTGGTCCTTCGATGATTTAGTAAAGGCTATTAAAAAAAATTACCGGCAATAGTCAACTCTGGAATTTCTCGGTATCAATGACATTCGTCACTGTGTTATATTTTTTTTCTTTCTTATAAAGTACAATACATGTATTACATGGCACGAGATCATATAAAAACTTTCCTATATATTTATAGTGTTCGGTGATATATATATATATATATATATATATAGTGTTTTTTTTTCAGTGTAATTTTCACTATATATAGCAAGAGGGTATAACGTGATGGTGCATATAGTCACCTGATAATCAAGAGTTTCTAGTTCAATATTCATGTGGGACTGTCTGTGCTTCTTTATTAAATATTTATGATTTATATTTCATTGAACCAGATCTATAAATTTCCTTTGCAATCAGAAAAAAAAAATTGCAACACCTGGTACACCGTACTTGAACGTTCCCAAATCTCTCCAACTTACACACGCTTGACCTCTTGCACATCTCCTGCTGATCTCCCTGCAAATCTCCTCAGCTCGGATGTGAGTTTAACTTTTCCGTTACCATGGAGAATACATATATAAATAGCTGGTCTGTCTCTCAATCTGTCATATGTTCCTTTGATCCTCGAAATTCGATCATAAATATGTCAAAAGATGATCACGCAGAGTCGATCTTGCCAAACACGACAGCAAGAGGCTGCGCGTCCGGCTTCACTCAACCTGTCACCACACAAGATATGCGCAAAGCCCTGGACTTAGTTTACACTGTTTACTATATTAACTGCGTCAGTCGCGAAGGTCCCAGGGTGCCGCAGATCGTGTACAGAAACAGCACCGAAGAGCGAGACATTGCCCGCCGGGTCTTTATGTTTTACGTCGGCACTAACGGCCGAGATTTCCTCATGAACGGTTTCCACGTTCGGCCTCAAGGGAACACTCCGGACGAGGTTTACTATAACCTGTTCGACTACATCTATTCTGCTGGTGCCCCTGTTGATCCTAACGAGGTCACTCCTCGGGCCTTCTTGAGTGCCACGCTGAGCCCTAGCTTGCATAATCTCATGGGCGACCTCCCAATCGGGACAATGGTGTGTCGGTACGAGATATATGCTCCTGGCGGCATCTTAGTCCGGGAAACTCTTGGTGATCGACTCGGTTTCCGTAACCAAAGAGATCAGATAGCCTTTGTCGGTGGCATTTCCCCTCGGTACATTCGGGGTTATCAACTCTTCACTGTTAGAGGTGAAAGCAGTCCGGGGTACGTAACGACACAACACCATAAAGGCATAAACATATATTTTTCATATATGCATAAAATATATGTATATAATCATCATCAAATTAAGTTTTAAGTACGATGCAATAGCTAAGGAGAGCTTAGTGCAGTGATTTGACTCCGGACCAGTAGAGGCTTGAGTTTAATTTAGTTTCATATTATTGTATTAAGTTTATAAACCTCCCTTATAATTATAACTGAAAAAAAATTATGAAATAATACGTTTTTGTTGCAGGCATCCAAGACTGGAGAGGGCGGATGAAAATTTCAGGTTAAGTCAGTCTTTTAACCTGCAAACTCATCCACCAGGGAACATCACGATTGAGAATCCCAGTTATTATTATATCAACAGCTATAATGAGCGGAAACAACTGCAATTATTATCTGGAATCTATCAGCCTCCCGGACCCGGCGATCAAGACCCCTGGTATAAACATGATGTGCTTAACAGAGTGAGCTATGTAAATGCAGCTTTCCGTGCGTACACGACAAATAATGCCTATCTGTTTATGAGGGACGAGTGCGTCTTGGTGAACTATGCTCCGGGCAGCAGGGGGTCTACGCCCACGGACGTTCATATTGAGGATGGACCGTTGCTCATCTGCGACAGGTTTCCGGCTCTTAGAAACACAGCCTTCGGAGAACACGGAATAGACTGCGCTTTCGCGGATCACTTCAAGACGGAGGCTTACATCTTCTCTTCGAATATGTGTGCGTTGATAGACTACGCACCAGGCGGCACGTCGACAAGTAATAATTGGATAATGAGCGGCCCCATGACGATCGTCTCGATGTTCCCATTCTTCAAAGGCACACCATTCGAGGATGGCGTAGATGCTGCATTCGAGGCAACTGCAGTAAATGAAGCTTACCTCTTCAGAGGCGACAAGTATGTTCTTATAAACTACTACGGTTCTACCGCGCAGATAATTGACCGTATAAAGCCCATAGCTGATAAGTTCGGTGGTTTGACGGGTACCATTTTCGAACATGGAATCGAGGCGGCATTTGCTTCCCATCGTCGTAACAAGGCGTATATATTCAAGGGGGATTCTTACGCACTCATCGACTTCGCAACTGGCTCGATCGATGACAGCTTGAAGAAAATTCTTCAGGATTGGCCTTCTTTTTATAACATCTTGCCTCGCCGGAATCGTGGTCTTGACATTCATGACCATGATCATCACGAGCATGGGAACGGTGGTGATCACGGCCATGTTGAGTTGAGAAATATTACTATCTCACCCTACTCTAGTCTTGGAAGTGGCATCACGGGCTCCTCAGCAGCTTCATTGGAGAAAATGAGGAGGCAAGTGGATGAGTTGAACGCGACTGCGAACGATGAGTGAAAGTTGCTGGCAACGAGATCCACAGACGAAGGAAGCTCTTAGCGCAACAACAGAAGCAACAAGAGAGCCTAACCAGAGAAGAGTGCCTTAATTTCCAGACTCAGTAATTGGTTGATCATCCGGCAGGATCGCATGGGCTCTCACAAGGACAGCCTCACGTCTTAGCCGGTTACTCGCGACCACTTGAGGGGGACAAAGAGGATGCTAAGGACGGACAATCAAGATGAGGACGACAATGAGGGGGATGGTGATGACTACGATGATGGTGCTGATGATAACGATGGCCCAACAAGGAAGATATTCTCGCCGACGATTTAGGTATTAATATAGGTTTGTAGATTTATGTTTTATTTGAAGTTTTCAAATTTAACCTTATGTCGACTATTATTAAGGATTTGCAATGTTTTGTATTTTATGGATTGCGATGGATTTGTGGATTGTTGATGATTTTTTGCTATGTGGATTTATAGATGTAGGTATTTATGAATTTATGGATTGTTAAGTTGTGTAACATTAAATAAAAATACATGTAAGTGGTAAATTTGGCCTACAATGGTCCTACAAACCTCCACTTACATGTATGTTTTATTAGTCCTTACTCATCCAAACACTTATTGAATATTTACCGTTTGAATTGTTAAACTAATTTTAGAATCATGATTTTGATTTTAACTCAACACACTACACAACAAAAATACACGTTTCCCAAATCAAATTTATAATACTATCTCATTTGTCTTTTTCCACAATCAAAATCAAAATCAAAATCAAAATCATGATTCTAAAATCACACTAACAATTCAAACGCAGCCTTAGTCTCGGTATTATGGATGCATATACGCAATTAAAATTTCACTTTTTTTATACAAGGATAGAAGAGAGACAGAAATCTCTGTACAAGACAAAAATCTTGCCTTTTTTTTTGTTATAAGAGAGACTCATTGGCATAATACATAGAAATTGAAATTCTAATAGCTAATAAAAGAGAAAAAGACAATTTTGATACTATAAGTTTGAAAAGGGCCTAATCAGTCCTATATATTTGGTCTATTAGACAATTTTGGTACATTCCATGGTTAAGCACTATGGAGCAACTAACGAAGACTTGTCGGGATGGGGCGAGTTCGCCTGGAGGGAGGGGTCCCTCGAATTTGGTCCCCCACTTCCTCTGTTTGTCGAACAAAAAGGGAGGGGGATTAAAAAAATTGGGCAAAATGCACTAACCTCCCGTGAATATATACACTTAGTCTCATTTGACTTTGTTGATCAAATTATTTTTTAAGAGAATGCTAATTAGAGTCATAACTCCTAATTAATTCCTTTTTAGTCCATGCATTATTTTTTTACTCAATAAGGTTCACATTACATAAAATGTTCATACACAATCTTTCTTATTTTATTTCTTATTTTCTTTTCAAGGAGTAAACTTTAGAAAAAAAACAATAAAAATAGTTGAAAGCTTCGAGGGACAAATAAAAAGAGGGAAAGGAGTGGCCCGTTGTAGGGCGCTAGGAATGAAAGTAGAAAGCTGAAAATCAATGTTTGGCCCTATCAAAATATCGAACACTCAATTTCAATTCCAAAAGTTTTCATACCTTAATTTAGTTCTTGGATTTTTGAATAAATCAAATAGGTACCCGACCTACCCAATTTTAAGTTTCAAAATAAATTTAGGGTTTCTAAGTATCAGTTTTACATTATTTTGAGTTTGCATCTGAAGTTAGTTTTTTTTTTCTTACGAGTATTACGCCCAACGTTTCATTTAATGACCATCGCCCCAAGAAATGTTACTGAGGCATTTCTCCTCCTTATTTGACCAGATTCTTTCTTATTATTTTTATTTTTATTTTAAAATATTTTTTTATTTCTAACTATTAGAAAGGCCGTATACAAATATTTTATGAAATGTCGTTACTTTATTCAGTAAAAAATTAAATGTATGGACTTGAAAAGAAAAATTTATAATTTATGAACCAAATTGGGATTTTTCTAAAAGATAATAATTTGTCAATTAAGTCAAATGGGATTAAGTACATATATTCTCAACAAATAGAGTTAAGTGTCATTTCTTAAAATCTCAAGGGAGCTTAGTGCATTTTGCCAAAAAAATTTTAAAAGGTTGGAGTAGAACAAGGCCAGTGCCACAAAGGGGAAATCACTTTTCACGTGCATGATCAACCAAACATGCCAGTTCATGAAACAACCGCTTCACAAAGGGCATGATCAACCAAACATGCACTTTTCGTCTCTGACGCAGCGTACAACGTGTGTAACCGTCACAAACCCATTGATTCGCGCACGAATACCGAAACTACAACCTTCTGTACCTGTTGATTCTACGAATACCAGGAAATAGGCATCAAACTCGAATCGATCCGAGATTGGACAAAGCACGAAAGCTCTGAATTTTATTTATAATCTAAAAAGACGACTCTCTCTGCCCTAAAGCTTACAGAAGGCTTAAATAGGTATTAATAAACCTAAATTGCATAAAAGAACTAAACTTTTCAAAAATTACAAAAACACCGTAATTAACATAAATTGCCTGTTTGAGACCCTAAACGATGGAATTTGCCTTAAATATCGAAAAATCACGGCAAAGCGGTGAGTTTTGCTCCGGAGGCCGTTTCCTTCGAAATAGGGTCGTCAGAACCTATTTTTTTTCAGGTACCGACTTGTCAGGTCTTATGCCGCATCATTCTCCCTATTCTCTCGTTGTTTGAAAGGTCATGAAATCAAGCCAGTTAGCTTATATGTATATGTATATGTATATGTATGTGTATGTGTGTGTATATAAATATATATCATAAGGCTCCCTCGACCATCTTGCATTCATCGTAGCTTTACTACATTCCACAACGACTAGAGGTAATGTAATCTCTGCGTGTTCATGTGTGTTTTGCCACTCTCTCTCTCTCTTTTTTTTTTTTTTGCCTAATCTCGAGTTTTGTTGGTTATCCACGGATCTTCATAGTGTACAAGCCATCACTTTTCATGGTTCTTAGGTTATGTGTAATTTCGATTGATAACTGAAGCGTGTCCTTTCTTAGTGTACAACCATCGCTTAATTACCATGGGGAGCAATATAGATGCCGCGTTCGATTCGCCAGAACGAAGTCTATCTGTTTATGGGGAAACAGTACGCCTTGGAGGACTATGCTCCAGGCACTACGGATGACAGGATTATAAACGGACCATTGCTCATATCCAATGGATTCCCATCGCTTCAAAGGCAGCCGGTACGCCCTTATAAACTACGATTTGCGCAATCTCATCGCCGAAGGTCCCCTTGTTGAAGGCTTTCCTAGTCTGGGAAGCACCATATTTGAAAGCAGGATCGAAGCGGCCTTCTTGTCACCCGCAGAGATGAGGCCTACATTCTCAAAGGGAAATCATATGCCCTCATTAACTTTGCTAGGGGCACCCACATCATCAACGGACCGAAGGATATTGTTGCCAATTGGCCCTCTTTGGCTGGAATACAGCCTCGCAAAAGCATGAAGTAGAGCGCGTAAGAGACCCCGGACGACGGTCATGATGAGTTCAGAAAGTAACTCATTTTGATGTTCGTCATATAGGTATTCATATATATGGAATAAGGCTAGTTATATCTGGCTAGCTACATATATCTATATATTTGGGTCAGTGTCTGTCGTGGCTTCTACTTCACGCATGTAGTGTGGTCTTCTTCTTCTTCTTCTTCTTCTTCTTCTTCTTCTTCTTCTTCTTCTTCTTCTTCTTCTTCTTCTTCTTCTTCTTTTTGGGTCAGGCCAAGCTAGGGCCGGATGGTGTCACATGTACACCTACTTACTAATTATAACAAAATATTATTATGCCAACCTGATTCACCCAAAAAGTATTAGTAAAATAATCAAGTGCATATGCTCTTAAAATATAATATTATTCCTTTTTTGACCAGCGAGACTTGGCAATCTGGTAGTAACCCTTTGACCAGTTACCTTGCACGTCGTGAAATCACTAATGGCTATAGGGAGGTGTACACGAACCAGGGGAATTCAGGTAAGTTATCCCATATTGTTCACTAAGCGCCTCGATAGGGGTCCCGCCCCATGAAAGTAGCTATGAAACTCTGGGGTCCGAGAGGATATAGTACAGTGGAGCACTTCTTACTTGAGGACTAAGAGATTCAAGATTTGATATACAGCGGGACCACCCGTACCCCTTTATTAGATATTTAAGAATTTTATTTCAATATACAATCATCAACCTTACTTATTAAAAAAAAATATCTGAGGTCCGGGAATGGTGTAATTGTATAAAAAACTCCTTATTTTTTTCTCATATATATATATATATATATATATATTATTTTTGCTCATTTGGCTTTGAAGGTAATTCCAGAGGCCGCGTCATTCATCCATCAAACCACTCCTGTTAAATTAGATATAAATGTGAAATTTTGGTTCGAGTTATTGGGTTTGTTGGGCGGAAATATAGTTTTCTTGAAGGGTACTCATGAGTTTGGTTAAAAAAAATCTAGATAAAAGGGACACAAATAATTTCATTAGTGAAATCGAATATAAAAATTCTTAATTATCAGAAGATGACAATGATGTATATTAATGCATTACATTTTCTTTTACTATGTAGTGTTTATTTATGATATCTATCAATCGAGAGGATATATGGACCTACCCGAAAAACTGGAGATAAAATAGGATTACCTTTTTTTTGGCTAATAAAAAAGAGAATTACCTTTGAAACAAAAAACGAAAAGCTCGAGAGTAAATTCTCTATTTAGCTCCCTATCCTCTTTTTTTTTCATATGCACCTTAATTTTTGAAAGCTCAATAGATCCTGATCAATCTAATTTGAGCCGAATTGGCATAATAAAAAATAAAAATTTTCCAATCATCAATTTCCTCGATGATATCCGGGACTTTATTTAAAGAAAACAAGTATCAAACCGTTTGCATTAACGTATATTGATATTTTCATTCCCCATCCTACAAATTGCAATTATATACATAGCTGGGAAGTCGTTATATATATTGTAAGGACAAGAGTGTAATTAGCTTTTAACTAGTTAGACAACCTTCTTTACTTAATCGACATCACATACTATCGGAGTATACCTTAATATCTGAAAATTTAATGAGCCCGATTAATCGAGTTTAAGCTGGACTAGTCCATTGAGACGGTAAAATACTCCCAATTATGGACTTTTTCCATTACAATGTTCGATTCCCGAATGATTTGGACTAATATTTAATAATTTTCGACGTAACATATCTTATCACAGGGTCGATCAGACATAAAAGTCGTTCATATTAATAATTGACTTTGAAATATTAATCTGTACACATATGCTAGGCGCTGTTGTGGTCCCTACTCGCTATCGAAAACCTCGTCCCCCTGCCAAAACCATATACACGGTCGATGATGTATATCAGTATTATATTTTCTTTTACTATGTAATTTTTATTTATAATAGCTATCAACCGAGAGGATATATGGGCCTACCCGAAAAGCTGGAGATAAAATAGAATTACCTTTTTTTGGCTAGTAAAACAGAGAATTACTTTTGAAGCAAAAAACGAAACGCTGGAGAGCAAATTCTCTATTTTGTTCCCTGTCCCTTTTTCTGTACGCGCCTTAATTTTTTAAAGCCCAATAAATCCCCGATCAATCTAATTCGAGCAGGATCAGCTTATTAAGAAATAAAAATTTCCCAATCATGAATTTATTCAATAAAATCCGAAGTATTATTTAAAAAAACAAGTATTGAACCGTTTAAATCAATCTATAGTGATATTTTTTGTTCCCCATCCTACAAATTGCAATTATATACATAGCTGGGGAGTCGTTATATATACTGTAAGGACAAGAGTGTAATTAGCTTTTAACTAGTTAGACGGCCTTCTTTACTTAATCGACATCATATAATATCAGAGTGCACCTTAATGTCTGGAAATTTAATGGGCCTCGATTAATCGAGTTTAAGCTGAACTAGTCCACTAAGATGGTAAAATACTCTCAATTATGGATTTTTTTTCCATTTATAATGTTTCCGAACGATTTGAACTAATATTTAATATTTTTCGACATAACATATCGTATCACAGGGTCCATCAGACATAAAAGTCGTTCATATCAATAATTGACGTTGAAATATTAACCTGTACACACGTGCGAGGCGCTGTTGTGGTCTCTACTCGCTATCGCAAACCTCATCCCACTGCCAAAACCATATAGACGGTCGATTCTCTATAAATACTCCCCCTTCTGTCCTCGCATTTTTCTCATCCTTCTCAAAGGTGAAGTCAAGCTATATACTAGCTAGCAATCTTAGAAGTGCCTCGACGGTCGCATTCATCAAAGTTTCGTTCAAGTTCCAGAAGTAATTAAGGTAATGTGATCTTATGTGTTCGTGTCTCTAACTTCTACTTTCGAGTTTTGTTGGATATTTTTCTTGTAGTTTATAAGACCTCATTTTTTACATGGTTCCTAAGTCTTGTCTCCCCCTCATCATCAATATCAATATCAAGATATATATCATAAATACGCATACACACATACACACATATATATGTAACTGCAAGTAGCAGAAAAATGCATTCATAGTTTTGGTTGTAAAAAGAGATTCAAGGTTATAATATAAGGAAATGGAAAGAAAATTAAATAAAGAGGTATATGTAATTTCACTAATGAGAATTAAATTTGAAATTCTTAAATTATCATACGAGAAAGTGTGTCATTGCAATACATCCCATTTCTCGCCATCGGTCACTTTTTTTTGTTCATCGAACTTCTTCGCTCAGTTCTATTAATTGCCTCCTTAAAAAGGAGTCCCCATAAAAGATAAGTTTCTTTTAGCAAGAAAATTTGCCATTTAATAAGAGTGTTACCGTATGCAAAATATTAAGTTTCAATAAGTTTCTTGCTATTTAGCTAATATCTTATTATATAAAAAACAATATATTTTTTTGTTGAATAACAAGATTCTTAATATTTTCTGACCGACAATGATTCGACAAACTGCGACTTGACACATTGCAATTGACCTCGGTAAGCATCCCTTTTAAGGAGGCTTTGTGGGGAAGTTTATCTCTTAACGAAATATAGTCATTGTACTTGTATGAAAGGAAAAAAAAATTATTAATTGTATATCCCCCCTCCACAAATGCCTATATATTGTGAAGAAATAACTCAATATTAAGTAAATTACACGTCTTTCGAATGAGTTACAAGTATTTTGATAAGTTAATTGAGATAAATTACTTTAAATTCTTAGTGAATCACTTACATCCAAATAGTCTTTACTTCCAATGTTAGTGAATTACATGAATTTTTAGGAAATTTTATTTTAACTTTTAGTAAAATACTTAAATGTACCATATTATCACTTTTGGTGATTGTATCATAGAATTTGCCTGCAAACTTACCAATTTTTTTCAGTAGAAAGTTATCTTACAAGTTACATTAATGATTTCACTCTCTCTCTCTTGGAAAAACCGACCTCAAACACGAGGATGTAGTTCGAAAGCAAACTAGGAAACCATTGCGGTTTGGAACTAGTTGGAAATATCTCATGACCAGATTCAAGCCAATATCATGACAAATATTAATTTCAGCTAATAAACTAAGAAATGAGGACTCTTCTTAAACTTACCAGGAAAAAAAAGGGCTCCACTCTTTGTTGTCTGTCTATTTTTTTGACAATTCTCCAAAACTATCCTGTAACATAGAATTTTTTTTTAAAAAAGAGTAAATTTAAATTAATAAAGGAAAGTTAATATTGCATTGCTGTTTTATTGTGCCTATGAGCGAAAAATTTAAAATATATGAACTTAGCACGTAGCATTATCAGGAAATCTAGTTTCTATTGTTAACTAGAAGTTTGGTCCTTTCGCGCATTAAGGGGGAAAACATGAAAAAAGGTAAAACAAAATAAGAAGAAAAGGTTAAAAAGAAAACAAGTGTATATTCAAGTGGAGCCTACTTTATTTGTGAATTAAAGAGGTTATAAGTTTAATTTTTATAGTGGGATTTCGCGTGCTTCTTTATTAGCTATTAAAATTTTTACTTTATCGTTTTCTACTCATGGGTCTCATTGTAATCAAAAGAAAAAAAAAGTTAAAAACTTTTTTTTTAAATGAGTTCCTTTTGGGATTGAGGAGAGATTTATTAGCCTAATAAGGGAAAATGAAAAAGGAAATAAAGAGAGATCGAAGAAAGGGGACATGGGACAGTGGCACTTTAAGAAATAAGAGGTTTCATGTACAATTTTAATCTGTGAGATTATCCGGTGCCTCTTTATTCAAATTTTCTATTCTCTCATATTAGTATAATGGACCTTTTTAGTAACCGAAAATTAAAGGATACCAGAAAGACCATTAATCAGAATCTAACTTGAGACAGTTCAAGATGGGGCATATGTCAATAGCTTGTTTAACAGGGATAATATCTGTCGTCACTATTAGTTAGTTTAATCATCATAATCATAAGTAGGGCCGCTGTTCGGTGCAATTTTCAATTCTTGTTCCAAACTTTGTGTTTGCAATAGCTAGTAAAAGGGTATTTCTTCTTTTTTCGATACAAAATAATATTTTGTTATAAAGAGGACTCTGGACATATTGTATAACGAAATAGAAATCTTAATATATTAATAAGAGATTGTCTAAGGTCAGAAAGCTGCTAAAAAGTAAACTTTTACGGATCCTCTAAAAAAATAACAAGATTCTCGTTATTTAGCATTGAACTTGTCATTCAATAAAAGACTTGTTTTATTTAAGATAATAATTTTTTTACAAAATAATAATTTTCTTATAAAATAATAAGTTTGTTATTTTTTAGCTGGTATCTTATTATATTAAAAAATAGAGTAAACTATCACTGTCACTATCCACTTATTTATTAGCAATCGTTTTTTCTTCTGACATATTTTTGCCACCAATTAGCGCCAAACGTTGACATTTTGTTTATCATTTATACCATTACGTAACGGAAAAGCGACGGAAAAGGTAACGCCGTCCATGAATTTTTCGTCACGAAGATTAACGGAATGGTATAAATGGTAGACGGATGCCAACGTTTGGGGTTAATTGGTGGCAAAAATATGTCATGAGCAAAAACGATTACTAATAAATAAGTGAATTGCGACAGTGGTATTCTACTCTAAAAAATAATAAATTTCTTGTTAAATAACAAGTGTCCTATTATTTAATAAGTTTCTTATTATTTTATTACCGATAATTGGTTGACACGTGATGATGTGGCACTCTCCGATTAGTCTTTGTAATTAATCCCTTTTAAGGAGCCTCCTTAGGGAAGTTATTATCATCCAATAAAAGAGCATAGGTTTTCCAATAAGGAATATTGAATTTGGAAATTTTTGATTAGGCAAAGGTGTGCGTCACAGTGCTACACTCCTTTTGAGATGGTATTCTTTTGGGTGAAAAATGAGCCTTGGTTAATCCAATCAAGTAAGATCAACCTAGTAAGGGATAAATTTTTCCCAGCGTGAATTTTCTTAATCCATAAATTAAAATCCGAGAAATTACTTAAGGGGAATAAGCGCCAAATCATTTGAACCAATTCACATTAGTAAATATTTCGTTTAAGTTATATATGTCGCAAAATTCGAAAATATTCCAATCGAATGGTTTATATTACCCTTTTCCGTTTCAAAATTTAAATGTAGAAAACCCATGTTCTCGAGTGATCGTGTTTGCTGATAGATCGATGCTAACGGTCTTTAATTTCCAAATATATATACTTTAGGGGTCAGCTGCTCGATCATAACTAGAAAGAACAAGATCATGTCAATCCAGCCAGAGAATATAGAGAGGGGGGTTGCAGCACGCTTCCGTCAGCCTTTGCACAACGAGGATTTTCTTGAAGCGCAGGCTCTGGAGTGTTACGTTCGTGATATCAATTGTGTCAACGACACAGGTCCTAGGCTAAGCGAAGTTGTGTTCAGAAACAGCTACAATGACTACGACCTTCGGAACCATGTCTTCCGATGGGACAGCAGGGACTACAGAGACATCTTCATTAACGGCTTCCAAGCGTGGCCTCTGGGAAACCCCGCGCCGCAGGATTTGCAGTACTACAACCTGTTAGCCCACGTCAACGAAGGCGGCATCCCTCTTGCGGAGCCGCATGTTCGCAGGGCCTTTGTCAGCACCACACTGAATCCAGACATGAGATTCAGGCTCAATGTTCCAGTTGGGACCTTAATCTATCGGTACGAGATATATGCTCCCGGCGGCATTTTGGTTCAGGAGACTCTGGGGGATCGCTATAACTTCGTGGGCCAACGAGAGATCGCCTTTGTTGGCGGTATTGACCGCCAATACATCCGGGCGGCCCAAATCTTTGAGGTTACTGGTTATGACGATCAGGGGCGGTAAGTTTATATCTTTGTGTTGATTGCACAATTTTAAATTTTTGGATAAACATATATAGCTTTTATCAACAGTTTCATGATTTGCATCTTGCCCTGCAGACCCAGAACACAGAGACATGAAAATGTAGTTGTGATAAACATGTACTTCAATCCACAATCGCATCCCGAAGAGCTGATCAAGATTAATAGACCTTGCTGCTATTACAAAAATGAGGAGGGCCATTATGTGCCTCTAAGAATTAGGCTCTTCCGCGCAATCCGAGAGAAGAGGGACTTAGCAAAACACGATACTGATGATGATTCCAAGGCAGCTGATGAAATATCATACACTGATTATGTGCCTAACCCCGAGAGCGATGACCCTGCAGCCACCCTTGAATTTTATACAACCGATAATCCTGCAGGCATCATAGATTGGTATTCCAAGGAGGTGGCCAACTTGGAGAGCTATATAGACGCCGCATTCCTTTCGTCCAGCGCCAATGAAGCCTATCTATTCATGAGGAATGAGTACGTCTTGATGAACTATGCTCCAGGCAGCGACAAGATTGTAAGCGGACCGTCGCTCATCTGCGATGGATTTCCATCCCTTGTGGACACAACCTTCGGCGAGTACGGGATAGACTGTGGATTTAGGGCTCTTCACGAATTCCTCGGGCTTCATCCCGGAGACCAGCGCCTCGTGGCATATATCTTCTCAGGGAATCTCTGCGCAATGGTGAACCATGCACCAGACGCCAAAGACGACAAGATTACTTCAGGCCCCTTGACCATCTGTACCATGTTTCCCTTCTTCAAGGGCTCCGAGTTTGAAAGTGGGATCGATGCCGCGTTCGAGGTGAACAAGACGCACGAAGCGTATCTCTTCAAAAGCAGCCAGTATGCTCGTATAAACTATGTTTCACACAAACTCATCGCTAAAGGTCCCATCATCAAAGGCTTTCCCTGCCTGAGAGGCACCATATTTGAAAGCGGGATCCAAGCGGCCTTCACATCGCACAGCAAAGATGAGGCATACCTTTTCAAAGGGAAATCATTTGCGGTCATCAACTTTGCTCAGGGCGCCATTACCAACGATGGAGTGAAGGAAATTGTTTCCAATTGGCCCTCTTTAGCTCCAATCTTGCCTCGCAAGAACAAGGGCGTCGATGTGCATGACCATGAACACATCAAATCATCAGCTGACGACCAGCCTCAAGACAACCCCCCCAAGGACAAACCCGCCCACGTCCATGATGAGCTTAAATAGAGATATCTATATCAATTAAGCATAAGTACTTGCACATATCTATATCTATATAAGCCGCATATATAATGCATGCTGCGTGGTCACACATGGTAGTTATATACAGCAGCAACGTGCGTACATATGTCGTATATGGGTCGTCAGTGTTTGTCGTTCCTACATAAACCTGAAGTCTAGTAGTCTTCTTTACTTCCTTTCAAGGCGGCCTAGCTAGCTTGCATTGTATCGTGGTGTTACATATACATCATTATGTACTTGCTATTATGAATATAAAAAAAATATTCACGTGCATGCACGTGAAAATAATATTATCTATTATTACATCTTCCGATGAATTAATAATGTAGTATAGTACTGGATGTTGCTCTTCTTTCTCTATGATTGTATCTATAGATAATATATAATGATGAAACGAAAAATCAAGTTTAACAATTTGCGCCATGTGTCATCTCAGGTTGCTATGGTGGTGTCATGTGTCAAGGCCTCATCTCTCTACTTATCCAAATTTAACTAATCTTCTAATTCGCTAGCAGTTGTAGCAAGTGCATTGCACGTGCTTTAGGCAAAGTAAAGTGATTCAAATCACAAGAGATGTAATGCCAAATTTTGGTTTCTGTGCTCATAAAAAACATTTATTGGGATCAAAAAGAGCCCATTGATTGAATTTCCTGAACATTCCAATCAGTTAAGGAGGTACGTGGGTTTTTCTTCTTCTTTTTTTCCCGGGGGGAAGGTATGTGAAATTTTGTTTTTGGCAATATGATGAGATGCATGGAAACATGTTAAACCCACATGAAGCACTCTCCTCAACAATGGACTAAAGAGGTCACTAATTCTGCAAACTGAGACTTTCGTTAAAAATCTCATGATATATAAATATAGTTTTACACCACCATCGTTGGAGAGGATATAGATTGACCCCTCCTCAGCAATGCGAACTAAGCTTATGTAAACTCTTAGATATCCCTGACAAGAATCGGAAGTTGACAATGGGACTTATGCCTCAGTCAAGTCACTCTTTTTTTTTTCGCCCTTTTTTTTTGGTGAATCTCAGTTGGGTCACTTTGTTGTACTGATAAAGCGTTCAGTTTGTTCCCATATTATTTGTTGGGTAACAGAAGACATTTCATCTGAAAAGAAATGCCAACGTCAACATATGGAGAGAGGACTCCCTAGTACCAAATCCGCATTGGCCACATCCGTAAGCACAGCACTCCGTCTAATTCAGCCTTCAGAGTAGGAACTTTAAGCTGAATATCTATTGAGCTCACTCTTCAGCCCTCTAAGTTTCAGGTAGAGGATCGATATTGGATAACCTGAATAGAGCCCTTGCCACACTTTCCGTACCGAATCACGGAACTCCTTATGCTGACTCCAAAAATTAAAATACTTAAAACGGTTTTGGCCCTGCATTCTCCACTGCTTGATAGTCAAAATAGATGCGCAATGATCAGATATCCTTGGAGGAGTGAATTCCACAGTAGAATATATTCCATGCTGCAGCCAAATCTCATGTATCAACATCCTATCCGACTTCCTAGCCTGAGGCCATCCAGCTTCCTTATTGCTCCAAGTTAACCTGCAGCCCACAGAGGAGTGATCCAACGGATATAATGATGTAGCCTTTGTTGCCAGCATCGCACCACAATTCATTCGAGCAGTCCAACTCTTCGTTATCACTGGTTATAGCAATCACGTGGAAGCATAAACCGGTTCTTTTTACATCAATCTTTAAGAGGGACTAGAGATCAACATATTACATGTACATGATTATATATAAACATGCATCGATTGAATGCAGGCATGCGAAACTCGAGAGAGAAGATCCTGCGAATTATCCAGTACGGTTCAATGCCCATTTCCAGCTTCACACCAGCAAATTATTTTTAGGACGAAAATCGGAGGAAAAAGCTCAAAATTGTCGCTTAATTATTCTGTCAGCAGCAATTTCCTACGATCAGGGAAATCGCAGGAAGCCATCGGCAAATGGTATAAGCGTGATGTGGTTCACTGTGGGAGCTATATCGAAGCAGCATTCCGATCATCTTTTAAGAACCAAGCTTACGTATTCATGAGGAATTAGGTAGTCTTGATTAATTTACGCACCCAACACTCCAAATGATTGGTTGGTCTACGGCCGATACGACCGTTATTTACTCTTTTTTGACCGATACTGCACTTTCAATTGGAAGCAATTGAGTAATTGATTGTTCATGGAGTGAAGATATGATTAATAAAATTAAATGAGAGAGAAAAAAAATAGAAAGAAAAAGTGTATAAATCATAGATATTTATAAACATTAATATTTGATATGGTTGATGTTACCAGAATGCACGAGCAATGTTATATCTAAATTTTATCCTTTCTGAAAGCTTAATAAAATTTCTCTCCCCAACGCCGTTATATAATAGCGCGATTGTCCGAAACCGTTATGACTGCGATGCAACAATTACATGACCCACGACCGTGATTTAAATCCTTGATCCGTCTCATTGCTGAGGGCTTCCAGAGTTTGAGGAATACCATCTTCAAAGACGGAATTGATGCTGCATTCGCGTCGCACCGTTACAACAAGGCGTACATTTTCAAAGGAAAGTACCAACAAAAGAATATATCATGACTGGCGTGAATGAAATCCTTCCGAACTGGCCTTCCCTGCATGGCACCTTGCCTCGTAAAAGCCACGGTCTCGATGTTCATGACCAGGTGCCCGTCAACAACTAACTCTAATTACAATGAGTCTGTACCGTACGTACAACTAAGTATGTAACCTTTTGCTTTAAGGGGCCTCGTTTGCGGGTTTCGATTTAATTTGATGGAAGTCTGTGTTTATTTGGAATAAAGACGTAATCGGGTTCAGCAATTACCTAAATACACGTGAAGGAGCTTTCAAGTTGTTGCCTTATATTATATCATGACAAACTGAGTCCTGTCGCATACGATATGTGTGATATGATAATCTAATCGGTGGAGCACATAGGAATTCATCATTCAGAAATGTGCTGCAAATCCGTAGACAATTTCGTTCTCCAGTCAAATCCCATTAATCTTCTATGAATCTCTGACACCAAATTTCTCGAAGAACACGGAAGGCGCACTCCAGAGAGGCAGAGAGGAGCCCCGGAATTATGGGTGATCAATCTCCAATGGAGAATAGTGCCTGGAATAGTTCTTTCCAACTTCATTTCCGAGAAGGATCCTCGGTGAGTTCAATGCAATGCAAATCGGTATCGCACTATAGCTGATGCACGCTCGATCTGGTCGATCCACATGTAAAATCTGGGTAATCTACGGACTCTAATATCAGCTTAGGGTGTGGTGTCTCCAACTCAAGTATTACCTGTAACAACAACAGAGTACAACCGGTTTGTTGAAATGAACAGAGAAAGAAGCCATATTGAGACGACATGCCATGCACATCCCAAAATCTTGACAACAGCTCCACAATGATATTCCAAACATGATTCATCGAAAGACAATAATCCAAACATGAAAATTCAAAATTAAAGCTTTTTCTTATGATTTGAAATACGATTGATTGCACAACATTCAACTAGATGGGCTCAAAATATCATGATTAAACAAAAAAGAAAAAACAATCACACCAGTAAGGTCGATGACGTACCACAACATTTTTCCCTTGCCGAAGGACCGGAGCAGGAACATAGAGGTTACACTGTGGGCCAACTGACTGCAAAAGAGCAGCCCAAGATATCTCAACAAGGGATAAAAGATGCATATCAAAAATCGATCTTCTATCGTCTTTTTCATTTTTCTAATGGCGAGAGAGGAATTGAAATATCAGAGGGAATGAAAAAATGGTTTTACCGGCCAAAATCTTCCCAAGTTGAAGTCGTTGATTAATGCAACTCCTTTACCCCAACCGCGGAAAGAAATGAATGAATCTTTAACTTGGTCAGCTTCATCAATAAAGAAACTGCCGGTATAAAATGCTGGTACTCTTGTTACATTCTCTGCAGAGAGTGAACCGAATTTGATGATCAACCAAAAGAAAGAAAAAAAAAAGGAGAGGAAAAAAAAACTTAATTTGTAGTCTAGATTGTCACATCCGACTATTAAGAAGGGCCCCAAAAATGTCACGACTTAACAGATAACAAGAGAAAATCCATAATTATTGGAAACATAATTGGCACCAAAGGCATGGTTGCATTAGATAAGAATGCATTACACAAGGAGTCAAAACTATAACTTCATTTTCTTTTCGATAGGTTTTAGCAAGTATACCAGAGTTCTTGTCTGTGTTTCTACCGGAAGAAATTTTTCTGAATCCTGAACGACCAGCCTGAATGATTTTGTTGATATTCGGACTCTCATTCAGGTTATGGAGAGGAACTGAAACCATCTTCCACCCAAGGAGAGCTCTCTCGTTTAGGTAGACTGGAGAGAGAATACCCTGCAGGGGCAAGTCCAATTAAAAGGGTGGTATAATTTTCAATAATTAGCTGACATAAGAAATGCCAAAAGTTATCACCGGGAAAAGAATAGTCGGTAAGTTGTGCAAGTACGTAAATATATATTATTATATCAAACAAAGATTACAGTAAGGTCCTGACTAGGTAGACTTCGTAGAATCTGTATAGTGTCCGTGCTTAGAGCTACATGCTATTCTTTATTCTTTATTCCATTCAGCCTCGCCAATCATCTTAGGGGAAATTATCCATTACAAATCAAATATCATGAATTTACAGATGTTTCTCAAAACAAATATAGTATATAATGAAATTGAAAAGAGAGAGAGAGAAAGAGATCGTGGAGCCCTCGTTCACATGATTACCAAAATAGGCAAAAGTTTAGGAATGTCATAGAACAAGGCAAGAGTGCGGGAGGATTTCACTGCAACGTGTTCAAAGCAATCAAAAGACAGGGAATTTACCTTAGGGTCAAAAATGTACTTTCCATAATTTACACGTCCCAAGTTCTCAACCTAAAGAATTCAAAATAAGTTGTATTAGCTTAAACATGTCATGGCTATGCTGATTAAAAAGTGAATGAAGCATAGTTACCTTTAATGCGTAACTTTTAACTTATCAAAAATGAACAAAAAGGCCTATACAATAAGCATAAGGAGAATGAAGTAACAAACCAAAATGTATATGGTGATGCTGGAGTCACATTTGGTAATTGGCAAACGAAGTCTTTGAGTCGACCATCTCTCAACAGTGCCCACATACAATGGTCTTCTTTCTTGAGATCGGCATGATATGAACACTTGACCTCTGTCGTGTACCTGAAAGTAAGCAAAATTTGAATAGACAAAGCTGAATCTAGCAATCAAAAGCATAACTGATAATATGAGAAACAAATTGACCAATCCTTGTCACCTCCAATTTTATTGAGGGATAACAACATATGTGAATGCAGAGCAATGTCTATCATCCAAAGATTTACCTTTGGTATAGAAAGAATGCCTCCATCATCCACAGCGCCATAATCAGAAACATACAACAAGAAGCCAAACATCTGAACATGGACGAAAGAAGCTGAGTTTTGTGAGACATATATACTCTCCAGTCATCTTGGATTAGTGCCATTGCTGAGTTCCACAGAAGGTGAGTACTATAGTGAACAACTCACTGCGTACCTGTCCAGCAGACTCCATGGAGAGAGGATTCTCAGATTCGACAGCATCGGAGGAATCTAATTGATCAAGCGAATCTAAGAGAAATCCTTTTCTCTGCAACTGAATCTGGCCATATCCCTTCTTTTCTTTGTTGTGAGGAATCGAAGGAAGAGATGCCGCACTATAACGCTCTATCACCCTACGAATTGCTGAAGCAAAAAGCAAAGCACAATGAGATCATTCTAAGTAATACCAAGAAATAAGAATTTAGGAATCTGACTATGGTGCCTCTTTCTAGAATGTCTTTATTGGGTTGAAAGTTGGGGACCAAGAAAGTACCTCTATATTTTTCACTATTTACATCACCAGATTCTGAAATAGGTGCATCCTGAGAAAAGTGAACTCAAATTCATGTCCATTCGTTGGTCCATCCTTCTGTTTATATAACAAGTTTAACAAGAGACAAAAACATGAGCTCAAACTTACATAATCATAAGAAGTGAGGTCAGGCTTGTAATCAAATTCGTCTTGACCGGTATTTGCTCCATTATAGAAGCCAAAATTTGTTCCACCATGCGCCATCTAGAAGTTTTCGTATGGAAAAAATATGAGACACTCATCTTATGCATCATCCTAAAAAATAGTGAGAAAATAGAAAAGGAATTTTGGGCAATACATAAAGCACTGCAGAACCATTTCTTGATAAAATCTTCTGAAGTTCAGCAGCAGTAACGTCAGCTCCTGTGGTTGCAATCTTCTCCCCCCAATGAGTAAGCCAACCAGTATAGAACTCCCTATGACACGAGACTCATGAGCAACTAATGAGAGCTGGTTAAGTATGATAAAATGGCTAACTTTACTGTCTGTCCATAAATATCAGAAGAGACCCACGATGAAAGGGGAGGCGATTTTCCTGGGGCATTGAACTGTTTCTGCAACCTGAATACGGACCAGGGTTCTTCACCAGTTGGAAAGTCGACAGCTGATACAAGAAAATTCACAAAGCAAAGGATAAGGAAACCTTTAGATCTGAAAAAGCTCTCACAGCAATGTTATTAAAGATACTTTCTATTAAGAATGTAAAAATAGCTACCGAAACAAATATACGCATCCCTAGGCGAGATAGGATAACGCCATTTTTCTGTTAAGCATTGGACGCTCAACATTTTGCTTCCAACCTAAGCAACTAGGAAGCAAAAAATACAGGAGATCTGACCAAATTTGTAGCACGAGCTATTTCCAAACAGGTGAATCAATAAGCACATTCTGCAAGGCAACACTTTTACCAAATACAGAGAATTTCTTTTATTTCTCTCTTCTGATAAACAACTCCATGCTTATTTTTTTACAGGTTTGTCAATAACCTGTTATTTTTTCAGGAACTCATTTTCCAAAGTCCGCAAGCTTTCCAATGTCATCATAGTAAACTAATGAACAGCATCCTTCACATATAGAATAGTCAATTTTGTCATGTATATTGAGGGTGCAATCCGTTTTGCATATCCCAAAAAGGTAGACCAATTGTTACATAATAAATTAGATCAACAAAAGCCTAAGCATCAAAAAAAGGGTTTCTGGAAAACCAGCAATACAGATGTATAACTCGTCAACCAGAACCAGAAGCAGCTAGCATGATAAATGACAATCTCAAACTTTCCAGTGAGAATTCACTGACGCATGTAACTGATATGCACAGTTTGTGCCGAGAAAACAAAGAAGACATGCCTCTCCATTTCAATCAGAGTTTTCACCTGAGAAGACATCATTTCTGCCAATTGTTCCCTTTCTAAGAGTTTCTAGTGTACCTCCATCTGTGGTGTATCTGAAAAATCAAGAAAAATATCTAAGTGAAAAAGGCAGTAAAAAAAAAAAGAAAATGGCAGCATTTATAGAGCCATAAAAGAATCATTTCTAGACAGATTTAAATGATTGACATGATCATGAATTTGCAATAGTTATATTCAAGGCATCGAAATTCAGATGAACTGATTTGCATGCATTTTTTTCTTTTTGAGGTGGGTGGGATGTAGAATTATGTGTGGGTTAATAAATTGCAAACTCCGCAGCAATAGTAAGCTAAAATTTAACATGTACAGTAACATATGCTGACTAAACCATTTTCAAGTAAAGAACCCTTACAGGATTACATCATTGCCAAGGTGCCCTTGAGCCACTCTTACGAGATGACTAAGGTAAGATTTGTCTTCCCCAAATGACCCATATTCATTTTCAATCTGCACAGCAATTTTTAGAGATCAACTTGACGGTTTAGAAGTGAAGTGACATCAGAATTAGCAGCCAAAAGCTGAAAGAACAAATTGTACGTTCATTAGAAATGCTAATAATAATATCAACTATCAAGGCCGTTTTGAGTTTTGGATATATTCAATGGTCTAGGAGTCGGATAAACTTAATACTACCTGACATTGAATGAAAACGCTTCGAAATAATTGAGATATTTAATTTTTTTCCCCGTGTTATATTATTCATATCTATTAAACCTTTACCAATAAAAAATATATACTGCAGATGTTCAAATAAGCTGCATGATAGATACCACACCAAGCTTCAGCAATTAATGTAGGTATCACCAAGGTCAGATCATTGTCGCTCGACAACTATGCGAGTATCGAATAGTATATTTTTACAGCCCAGGCAAGTATTTCAAAACATAAATGAGAAGCTGATGACGGACAACAAAATTCAGCCACTCCCAAGTTGAGAGCAATTTGTATTCCAATAAAAGAAATTTTCCAAATTCCTTGACTCAATATTAAGATTACATACATAAGCATCTTAGTTGGAGACTGTAGTCGAGAGAAGATACTACACTAATCCATATGTTTCACATGCAAGAAAGGAAAGGAATGATAATGGCATTGGGTGAAAATCGCTAGATAAAAATGAGATTCTCACATTTACACTGAAATATAAATAGATGCAGAAGCAGGTAATAGTTAACAAAGATTGAAATGACAGAAAAAGCTGCATATAAGTGCAACAGTATTGCAAAAATTAATGGAATTGTGTATCCAATCCCATCATCTTCCTATTCATGCATAAAATTGGGCCATTGAAAGGCTAAAATTTCAAATTTTCAAAAATTTGGGTCGATGAATAGTGAACTGGAGGAGAGAGAAGGGGTGGGGAAAAATTGGAAAATTTTAAAAAATTTGGGTCGTTTTGAAATTTTAAAAAGTTTAAAGTTAAGTTACACAGAGTTTTACTCCTTTGCCAAACAGGCTATGGCTCATATTCCATCAAGTGCATAATAGTTTTCTTTCTCCGATGCTAATACCTAAGAAAAAGAGCATAGCCACGATTGCATACATCCAATTACCAATCAAGAGCTGTTCCCTTCTTTGCAAATCTTAATATTTATTTGTATTATCAACCAGAGTTAGTGAGTAAAATAGGCAGGCTTGTGTACCTGAACCATTATAACAGGGCCTCCATTCTCGTAAAGATGAGGAGCTACCTTCGGGAGTAGGACGCTCCACCAGCTTTCAACCTGTGATATTTCAGCACCAACCATCGACCAATTTATACAGGCCTGGAAAGTCGTAAATAAAGTTTTGCACGTGCACATTTGCCAAGACACTGAATGACCTGCTATTGAGACAACCACTTAAATCAATATGATCGGCACAGAGTAGCTCATATGTCTGGGATCAGATAATAATTAACATAAAATGGTTTCTTTTGAGAGAGATTTACAGTAAAATTAAACCTATCAAAATAAGATTGTTCACCAGCGTGAGCTTCAAAATTTTAGACGCTTGGATTTCTACGTTGTCCTCATATTCCTATTCGAGGACAGGTAATTGTCAGATAACATACCAACTGAATAAATTTGGGATCTGATGATCTTAGCTTTACTGCTGGGTCCAAGGCAAGTAGCCAAGCTGGAAATCCTCCAAAATCCCACTCTGAAACAAAAGCAATAAACAAATAAGTGAACATCCAATAAAAATTGTATTACACCAAATATAAGAAAACCAAAGAGAACTTTGAACCTTTTCTTAAGGGTATGAAATATAATAACGTCATATGTGATCCAAAAAAAAATTAACGGTTTATGAATGAATGAATGGAAAAGTATTAATGGAGGGGAATTATATGGATTCGTCAAACACAAGAAATTTTGCTTACATCAGATTATCAATAAAGAGGCCTATATTAAGATCATAAATCTCATATAGCACAGGTAAATGTCAACTTATATGATTTAATTCCAAAGAATGCTACAAACTCATAATCTAGACCATAAGCTATCATTAAAACAATCAAACCCCGACTTTGTAATTTCTAGATGTTCCAACTTGAAACCTAATATAAATTCAAATTGGCACTTACAGAGATTCCTCAGAAATAAAATCATCTCTTCCAAAGAGAACCATGAATTTATTTTCAAAAGAATTTTTCCATAGTGAGATTTTATCACAGGTATTGTGCTGCAAATAGGAACATATGTAAAAAGGTTTCATGTCCTTTCAGAAATAAATCTATATATATATGGCCCCAAATATATCGGAGACTCTTAAACCAATGAAATAGAGCAAATCCTACCAGATTCTGGAACAACTAAGTTTGAGGTAACTACCTGCGCATATATAAGGCCCAGGTCGGAGCATGACAAGAAGATCAAGTTTCTTGCAGAGCTTCAGAAATGATTCTATATCAGCGATACCCTCAAAAACTATCTTTCCGGGCTTTGGTTCATGTAGATTCCAAGGAACATAAGTTTGAATCGTATTTAAGCCCAAAGCCTTTGCTCTCAACAACCTATCTTCCCAATACTGCATGTGTCAACAAATAGCCACCTTAATCAGTATACTATGTAAGCATGACTCTGTTATATTCAGTTAGAAACAGAATTTCTAATTAAAATTAAAAATGGTAGACTAAAAAAAGCTAGAAGTTATGCAGATCAAAGCAAGCTTCAGAACTTTGCAAATCCCCACATTTCTCAATATTCTCAAGTTCAAATATCCAAGGCAGCACTGCTGTCACCCACATTTTAAAATTTGTGTTTTCATTTTCTGTCCAGATATCATAAAGTGAAATTGGTTTTAATACTTAAATAGATAAATGGTAATAGCCATCACCACAAAATGAAATAAATTTTGAAGTTCTATGGATACTATCCAGTCACAGAAAAATCTCAGTACCACATGATGATAGAAAAAGAATATTACCTCCGGTAGGACTCGGAAATAGTGCAGATCACCACCAATGATTTGGAAATGCTGACCATCTTTCCAAAATTTATCCTCAGAAATCTTAAATTTGTGGTGCCCAACCTAATTTTCATTCGGCAATGTATATACCACAGTTTAGCAAAAACTGGAATGATAAAACAGGGCAGCATCAAAGAATCAACGATGGAATACGGACTTGCATGATAGGAAACTCAACATTGGTAAATTTATTGATTGGCATATCGAACCACTCGGATGCACAACAAACTATCCTCAAATCAGTAAGTACATTCAAAAGGCAGTCAACTATGTGCTTCTAGAAGTGGATGCTGATTGAGTCCCGTACAATATTCAGAAATCATTTGATGGGAAAGAGAATGGAGCGAATATATCTAGAGCTATTCTTTAATATGAAATTTGATCATGGAAGGCCGACAATCAGACGGATTTTAAAGCGATTTATGCAAGACATATCCTACATTACCAATTAAAAACTTTAAGTCCCATAGTCATTTCCTCCAAACAAGACTATCTCCGTATTATGACCCAAATCCTACATTGAAGTCAATGATCCATGAGTACATTCAGCTTAGCATTTTTGGCTGATAAGGGCACGGTATTATACTCATCAGTTATTGAAGAAAAGAGTGGCATGAGTAATCTTCTCAAAGACTGAAAACTATGAATCATGGAGACAACATCTTTGCCACAAATTTTGAATTTTCGGGATCAATTCAATTAGTAATGCCACATATTCTCTGATCAGTCCCGACTTCAATGGACCATGACCATATACTTCAAATTGACACGGCTTTGAAATGAATTACTTCTTCACAACATATAGATCAAGGCAGCTCTTACTCCTCACTTTCTTCTCCAATTCTTCGATGCCGCAGGCCAATTTTATTCATATGTAGTACGTTGAAGCACAACAAATTGATCCACCTTTACCAAAATTGCATGTGACATCAATTCTCCCACTCTTTACATTACATCTAAAGTTTCTATAAGATAAAATTCCATTACTAAAAATTACAAGCTGGAGTATAGCGAAGAGTTCAAGAAGTCGGGGAGCTTACTTTTCCAGGAGTGGGGCGGTGGCGGGAGAGGGAGGAGGCGAAGGAGGAGGAGGAGGAGAGGGAAGGGAGGTGGGCGAAGACGGGGACGAAGAATGCGGCAAGGACCATGAGGGAGACGGCGAGGGTGAGAAGAACCGTCGCCTTGAGGCCCCTTCCCCTCCGCTTGCTTCTCGGCGCCATTGCCGACCTGGACTTGGATGCCGGAGCTGATGCCCGGTGGAGTGGAAGCAGAGCCGTTGCAGTGAACTTATCAGCAGCTGGGGTGGGTGTGAAGATTGGATTGATCCAACTTGAATTGCATTACGGTGAAAATAGGTTGTACAATCTCAAACAAAAAGGAAACTGGGTAATATTCTAAAACTCAAATCTAAAGACTTCCTAATATATCAAGAAATTAATTACAATACAACGGGGAATATCCATAACACTCCCCTCAAGTTAGAGCGTGAGGGTCACGAATGCCCAACTTACTTGGAGAATGAAGCGGAAGCGGTCTCTACCCAGTGCCTTTGTGAAGATATCTACTAGTTAAAAGACTCGTAGGTAAGTGAGTTGGTGCGGAGTTGGTGCGACCGTCCGTACTCCAAGGGAAAAAAGAAACCGCGTAACCATATAATTTCACTAACAACTGCCGCCATTGCTCAATATTCTGCCTCGGCAGATGAGCGAGAGACTGTGGTCTGCTTTTTCTTCTTCCATGGAATCGGACATCCTGCAAGTGTGATAAAATAACACGTAATGGAGCGATGGGTCAAGAGGCAACTTGCCCAATCCGAATCACAAAATGTTTCGAGCTTGAGAAAAGTAGGTCGCAAAAAGATCCATTGACCATGAGATTGCTTCAAGTAACGTAGGACCCGCATGGCAGCATCTCAATGATCCTGACGAGATTCCTGCATGAATTGGGCAAAAATATGGAGAGAATAACTAATTTCTGACCTAATGATGGTCAGATAAATGAGTCTCCCAATTAGGCGCATGTACTTGATCGAATCTGATAACAAGTCACTTGAATTCACGAACAATCGATGATGTTGTTCCATAGAAAAAGGTGATGGTCGTGATGCCAACATACCACACTCAGTTAAGATGTCGATGACATACTTTCGCTAGCTAAGGAACAAACCAAAGCTTATTTTAGTGACTTCAATCCCAAGAAAATATTTCAGAGGCCCCAAGTTCTTGATCCGAAAGCATTTATCCCGATAATCCTTAAAAGCGTCACAGTGGCTAGGACTATTCTCAACTATGATCAGATCATCCACATAAACTAATACGCCAAGAAAGACATTCCCTTGAGTAAAAGTAAAAAGGGAATGATCCGCACCAGATTGATCAAAGCTATATTGTCGCAATTCATCAGCGAACTTTGAAAACCAGTTTCTCGATGCTTGACGAAGTCCATATAAAGACTTACGTAATCAGCACATATTGCCGTTCTTCGAAGAAGAGAAATTCGGAGGTAACTCCATGTAAACCTCTTCATCCAAGTCTCCATGCAAAAAGGCGTTATTTACGTCCATATGAAGTATTTGCCACTCCTTTGCTACTGCAACCGTCAATAGACATCGCACAGTCACTGACTTGGTCACTGGTGCAAAAGTCTCATGATAATCGATGCCCTCCACCTGGGTTAATCCCTTCGCAACTAGTCGAGCTTTATAACGTTCTATACTTCCATCAGCTCGACGCTTTACCTTTACACCCATTTGTAGCCGATAGGTCGTTTGCCAGGAGGAACTTGTTCGACCGTCCAAGTCTTATTTAACTCGAGAGCACGAATTTCTTCTGCCATTGCAACTCTCCCATCTCCGATCTCAAACGGCTTCTCGATAAGACGTGGGCTCTTTGTCATAATCAATCGCCGCTAGGAACACTTTGTGGTGATTGAAGATATTCGAATAACCAATAAATTTCTCAATGGTATAGGACATACCCGAGGAGTTCGAGGAGATGGGTAAATCAGGAGAGGGGGTCTTATAGTGTACGGTGTGAACAATAAAATCCTTGAAGCGTTCGGGAAGATTAGATACTCGTCCAGATCTCCGCAAATTTATTTATGATGAAGTATTACCCGTGTTCAATGTAGATATTTGTTCATTCTGCCCATAATTATCCCGACTTAACTGTGGATCCCCTAAAATAATACCCGGCCCGGAAATATGCCCTTGCTCTGCAGAGTTCATTGGGCTCCCCCTCACTTCTGGATCTCGGCCCATGTTTCCCTTTTTCATTGGGCTCTCCTTCGCTTCAAAATTTCGGCCCACAAGTCCATCCATCTGGGCTGTCTTTGAATTTGCCCGTTCTGAGTTGGGCCCTGCCCGTGCTGTCTCCGACCTGGACCCTTCTTTATCTGCAGGCCTCACTTCAGCTTCTTGCTGCTGTCGACCCACACTTATCCCGGGCTCTAACTCTTCGCACCCATCCGGTGAAGAAGCTGACTGATGCCCATCCAAAAATAATAGGCCCCCTTTTCTTTCTTGCTTTAAATCTCCATTCCCTGCGGCAAAAGGAAATATCGTCTCGCAAAATCGAACATCCTTCCACACGAATATATGTTGATCCTTCATATAAGAAAGTCGCCAACCCTTCTTCGCATGGGAATATCCGATAAAAATACACTTCCGAGACCTTGGCGCAAATTTATCCTTGGTCCGTGTGTGTGCATAACATAACGATCCAAAAACTCGTAAATTCGAGTAGTTAGGCGGTTTCCCGAAAAGTACCTCATGTGGACTCTTGTTCCCAAGTAAAGGTGTCGACATGACATTTATTAAATGAACAACAGTAGAAACATATTCTCCCAAAAAATGCGTTAGCAATGAAGCCCAAAACATGAGTGCCCGAGCCACATTCAGAATATGCCGATGTTTCCTCTCAACCCTGCCATTTTGTTGTGGCGTATTTGTACACGATGCCCGATGTATAATACCATGTGTAGAGAAGAAATCTTGTAACTCCCTTGATAAGAACTTCAACCCATTATCACTTCTCATAGTCTTAATCGTGCGATCAAATTAGTTCTTGATTAAATTGAAAAAATCAATAATGAATCGTCGAGCTTCAGATTTTTCTCGTAATAAATACAGCCACACACCCCGACTGAAAATCATCCACAATAGTTAAGAAATAGTTGGCCCCACAGCTAGCCTTAACTTTATACGGTCCCAACAAGTCACAATGTATCAATTGAAATGGGTACTCAGCCTTATTCATACTCAAATCAAATTGTGAGCGTGTCTGCTTTGCTCTCAAGACATACGTCACATTCCTTATTTCTTCCATCTTCATAATTCAAATTAATACCATTCAACCTTATGGTGCGAGATGGATAACCAAGCCTCCAATATCAGATGTCAGTGGATTCCTCTATGACTGCCTGACATGTCTACGGTGCGATCCCCACTCGCCTCAGATAATAGGACCCCCCTCGAAGTTCACCTACTTCAAGCGTCCTCCGAGAGGTGCGTTCCTGGATCACATAAAAATCATAGGAAAAAGTCACAAAACAATTCATCTCCTTTGATAATCGAGCAATAAAGATTAAATTGCAATTGAAAGTGGGCACATAAAGCACGTTAGTTATCTTGACGGAATTAGTAATCTTCACGGTTCCTATTCGGGTGGCTTGTATTATGCCCCCATTAGGAATATGAATCGGTGCCCCCCCTCTAATCGGAAGAGATGTTGAAAAATTTTCAAGATATCCGATCATATGCCTTGAAGCTCCCGTATCCAAAATCCACTCGCTCTATAAATGAGTCGATTAGAATCTGCGGTGTCCTAGGTGATCGTATCGAACAATTTCTGAAACTGCTCGTCGGGTATGGCTTTCAGTCGCTTAGCCCGTGAGCCCCTTCCCTGCACGGTTTAGGCCATGTTCGCACAATCTGGGCCTTGCTGGAAGTGAGGTTTCGCCCGCGGCCCACTTCTGGGCTTAGTCTGCCCATGTCCAGGCCCCTTTCCAGCATTTGTCTTGGACTTTGAATGCCAAGATGGGTAGCCTATCAAGGCCCAGCAGGTATTTTTCGAGTGGCCCAGTTTGTCACAATGAGCACAGACCAGTCTTCCTTCTGGGTTTTGCTGAAAATCGCGAAAGCGTCCTCTTTTTCCTCCATGCCCTGTTTCTCCTCTCGCCATGAACACCGCCGCTTCAGAGGTGGATTCTCGAGTCCCAGTAACGAGCCTCTGTCGTTCTTCATTCGTCACCATCTTGTACACTTTATTCAAGTCAGGCATCAGCTCGATACTCAGAATCGTTGACCGAATCGTGTTGAATTAGGAGGTAAGTCCCATGAGGAACTGATACGATTTCTCCGTTTCTCTCTGAGCAATAATCGTGGCGCTTGCTCTACAACTACATCCTAAATGCTCGAGGTAAAACTCCAATTCGTCCCAGAGTAGCTTGAGCTTGCCGTAGCAATCTCGTATACTCGATCCCTCTTGTTTGAGGAGACATATCACGGTCTTTATAACTCCAATTCGTCCCAGAGTAGCTTGAGCTTGCCGTAGTAATCTCGTATACTCGATCCCTCTTGTTTGAGGAGACATATCTCGGTCTTTATCTGGAAGACCCGAGACTGATTTCCCTTGGAATACCTCTCCTTGAGGTCGTCCCACAAATTCATTGCGTCTACTGCATAAGCTACTATAGCTCGTAGATTTTCCTCCATTGTGTTGAACATCCACGCTATAACCGTGGAATTGCATCTCTCTCATCTCTTCCTTAAGGGATCGTCTTCTCCCGGCTTCTCGAGAGAACCATCAATAAAAGCCAGTTTATTCCTTGCCCGAAGTGCAATTAGCATTGCACGTGACCATGTGAGATAATTGTTGCCATTGAGTGTGCAACCAATTATCTGAACCCCTGTGCTATCTGATGAAGCTAGGTGATAGACTGGAGGAACCTCCATGCCCCTCCCAGAGCTGTCTCCAGCCTTCCTTGCCGAGCCTGTGTCTTTCATGGGACTCTTCTCATCGTCGCTAACATCTGACATTTTGAAGTCATAAAATTTTAATTGGTTCAAGAGCGTAGGCGCTCTGATACTATGTGAATATTGGATTGATCCAACTTGAATTGCATTACGGTGAAGTGCAAAATAAATAGATTGTACAATCTCAAACCAAAAGGAAACTGGGTAATATTCTAAGATTGAAATCTAAAAGTTCCTAATATATCAAGAAATTAATTACAATACAACTGTACACAATCGGGAATATCCATAATAGTGGGAGCTCTCATTTGAGCAAAGTCCCCCCCTCCATCAATGGCGGACTCAAAGCTAACAAACAGATTCTCTACGGAGTTCGTCATGGCTGTCGAGCTCGAGCTCTTCTGTCTTGTCGTTTACTTGTGGAATTTTGGGAGTCGTTGACACGTGGACAGAAAATTCTTCTTTTAGCCCCCAAAGTCTCATATTCTATCCAACTAGCCCCGCTAACTTTTGTATTATTTCCGATTTGCTCCTCAGGAAATTCTGTGCTTGAACTTTGATCACAATCTACTCTACTCACATACAACAACTCGGAATCTCATGAAAATTGGCCCGAGTGAAAATAACACATCGAGGTGAAATATGCGATGCCGCTGACCTGTACTTTTATCGTACTTGATTTAATGCTTGCTTATATATGAGGTATTATTGTTTCAATTCTCGAATAGTGATTGTATTTCGTTGTCTTCTCAAAAATAGTATATTCAATAATTTTTGTTTTGGGTTTCATAGTCTTTAAGAAAGAATGTTATGATTTAACTATACTTCCTTATTTTTTCTGAACTTTGATATCGACAAGGTGCCTACCATCCGACAACGATACTTTTTTGTATTTATGCTCTAACGGTGGATGAGAAAGCGATTATTGATCTATAAAATAGAAGCTTGGATTTATTTTTTTGCTAGATATGAAGCTCGCATGTATTAAGTAACGCATCAAACTGACGACAAAAATCGTCCATTTATAGCTGTTGTCTCGGTTGTCCGTAATGTTATTAATAGGATTGGGGTTTACATCATCTAGAAACAATCTGAGTGAAAATTGAGACAAAAAAATTTTTACCCTAATTTATTTGGCCATTAATTTTGAATTATATAAGCAGTCTCTTTCATTGGAGGAATTTTTGGCAATATTTTTCGTGGAAGGAAAGAAACTATGCAGTAGGAAAAGATATGCATTATTCAAAAATAATGTATTATTATAACGCATGCCTTAATTTGATATTCAAGATATAAATTCGATATTCGTTATGGGATTATACGTTCTCCTTTATTAGCTATTATGATTTTGATTTTATCATACCATACTTATGAATCTTTATTGTAATCGAAAGGGAAATACATTAACCTCATCACCAATACCAAATCGATGGTCAAGATGAGATTACCACAAGCAAGTAGAAGAAGGACTACTTATCCTATCCCAAAAAATAAATAAATATAGAAAGACATTTCATGATCGCACCAAACAAGAAATTTGCATTGGCCCTTTGTCTTTAGTATATATAAATACTTTTCCTTTTTTTTTCGATTCGGTGATTCAAAAAAAAACACAAAAAGGTCTTTTCTGAGCCCACGTCAGTTCAAGCAAAATATCCCAATGGGCTGGCTCTTTGGGCTTGACTTGTCCCAATCTAAGATCATCTATTCCGAGAGCATTAAATTAGGCACGATGAGGCTACCGCTACCTCGGCAACTAATAGGACGGTCATTATCTTCTGGCCCAATTTTGATTTGTCCCAATGCGCCATGGCCCATAAAGACATCCCGAGCCCATCACCATTCACCATTCACCGGCACCGAAACTTTCTCGATACCGCCCTTATCGCATTCATGTCAATTCCCAGTTGCTCCCAAAAGATGTCGGTATCACTACCCATGTCATAAGAGAACTGAACTTCCATTTTTCTTCCTATGTCGATTTGTGAGCAAAGTCATTCCGAAGGGACGAGTTGAATCATATATGATCCTATCAAGATTGCCCTGCAACCTCACTTCAAGTTCAAGTCATGTCGGCCCCCCCAACTGGCAACATGAGAGGGAGTAAGACATTGATCACCACCTCGGCAGGACCCACAAGAATCCGACTGTCGGGACGGGGATCGTCCAGAACATGTGATAGATCTTTTCAAGGGAGACGAAATGTATGAAGTTTGAGAAGTCAACAGTGATTCAATCAATCTTGCCTCTCTACAAGAATGAATACATATGCATGGAACAGACAAATCCACATGCAGTATGGCTCCACGATTCGACTTTTTGGTTCATCTTATGATCAACTTTATTGCAACTCAATAGTGTTTCTTCCCCAAAATTTCCCAGACCGATAGAAGGACTGAGAGTTACAATTCGTAAGTTCAGGAAATCTCCCCTTAATCCAATCCACCCCTTTTTCCTATGCGCACCCTAACGTCTAGAGTTCTAATAGACCTCGACTAATCTAATTCAAACTGAATCGATTTGTCGAAGGAGATAAACTCTCCTAATCATAAATTTTTTCTCCGTTACAACGCTCAAATCAAAGATGGAATCATTTGGACTAACTCATATTAGTAATCCACCCCTTATTTAATCCTAGTAACTAAGAAAAATTATATAATATCATATAAACTATATAGTATATTTGTACTGTATTTATGTAAATTAATATTACGCGCATGCACACAAATTCAGGGAATCTCTTGAGATGTTGAAGACGACAGCTTTAAACGCGGCTTTCCTAATTTATTATTTCCCTCTAATTTTCTAATATTTATTATGTAAAGCTCACGATCACATGAAAAAATTAACCAAAAAACGAAAGATATTTTACTAATATAGGCAGCTACTTTACCTTATGATGGGCTAATGATGATTTCCTTTTGTTCTCTTTCCCATTGCATGGCCGGTGTCCCTTTTTTCGTGACCACTACTCAATAAAAATCTGTAACATTTTCGAGCCCCTCTTGGCCTCTTACTGATGGTCCAAGTAATTCTCGATAATGGCCTATCTCCATCTCGAACTATTATCTCCGATCAGTTGAAAAGACGACTCCCAGCCACAGTCTAAGTACTTATCCCGCTATAGGTATATATGCCTGTGCGTGCAATACATAAAACATTTTATATATTTTTTTGTATCCGACACCACGAGTGGGATTTAAGCTAGCCAAGTTACAATTTATATAAAACAAAATCATTAATGTCTAGCTATAATACGCGATCAGCATTGATTTTTCCTTGGAGCATGCATTTCTACAATTTCCATCCGATCAGTAGGGGGGGAAATCGGTGGGTTTGGGTGCTTTTTAAAAAATATTTCGGTCCCGTTTTGTTCGGACCAATTTTTTTAGAACAAAAGAACTGCCCTAAAATTATTTGGGAGTATGAAAAACCACCCACCCATGGTTTCGGTTCTTCGGGTGGTTTTTTCAGAGACCAAAAGTGAAAAAATTGTGAGACCAGTTGAAGAAATTTTAAAAATGATCAAGTATCGTGAAAAAAATAGATTGACAATTTTCTTTCTTTTTCCACACAAATGAATTAACATAAATAATAACACTACAACATAATTATTTCTCAAAAAAATTGAACAATCTTATCAACAATTTTAGTGGAAATATATATAAACATGTATATATATATGAATCTTCGGGTGGATACGATACCGCCGGGATTTTCAGTTGGTCCCTTTTCGGGTGGATTTTTCATGTCCTTAAAACCTACTCATAACGGCTTTTAGGTTTTTCGGGTTCGGTTTTTTCGGTTAGGGTAGGTTCATTTTTTCGGGTTTTCAATTTTTCGGCATTTTCCTTACACCCCTACCAATCGGCATTAGATTGCTTGTTTCACGGGAATTATCCATTTACAAAACTCGAATATGAAACCGTAAGTAAGAGTATAAACAACGATGAATGAGCCATAATGATAAACGTATTCATGCTTTTTTTCAGTTACAAAGGAAGTATGTAATCTAGTACAATGAAATAAAAATTCTAATAGCTAATAAAGGATTACGGATAGTCCAACTGAATATTAAATTTAAAACTTCTTAGTTATCATAAGAGAGCATGTACTATTACGCTATACGCTCTTTTAATTAAATATATTCATACTTGATAGACCAAAATACTATGAGAGGGATGGATCCTATGATCTCATTTTTTGTTTGCTTTCTTTATTTAATTCCTCTTTCATCGTTATTTTACTTAATTGTTATTCTAGTTTTTCGCAATTTTCCATGGCCTGAGGGTGGGCAATGATTCCTTGTCATGACTTTTTCATCAGAAGAGAATCTAATCACGGAGGTTGTTTCCTATTTCGGCCTATAATCGAAGAAGAAGAAGTACATATACACAAGAAAAGCTACTGAGACATCAACACATCACTGAAAAGAAAGACCCGATGAATGCCCTAATCTCATTATGATGGACAGGAAATTTCATAGAGAGAATATTCATACAAATCAGGAAAGAAAACAATTGAAAGTTTATCAGTGAAAAAGAAAAGGCATGCACGAAAAAAAAATGGAGAATTAATTATGTCCTTATGATTATACAAATGTCGACGCATGCAAATACGGGACTTGGTAATTTCAAGAGAATAACTGCAATTTTTTTTTTCATAAGTTACTACAAGAAATTACTGAATAATGCTTAGAGAGATAGAGACTTTTTAGTAAGGATAACTGATGAATACGTAAATTTTTTGTAAATTTGAAAACAAAAAGAAATTACATGGTAGAAACTGAGGGTAAAATTATATGATATAGACAGACATATATTCGCACTGCAAACTGAATATTTAGTCACGGGATATACAAGCAAGAGAAACAAAGGCCCACTTCCACTTCCTCCTCTTGTCATGTGAATAATTTCCCAGCTAGAGAGCATATCTCTTGATATATTTTATTTTTCATTCAAATAAAAATTATATTTTATTTCAATTATGAAGAATGACTAAAAAAAGAAATAAATATTAATTATTCAATAATTGAACGTAAAATTTCTCAATTTCAGACAAAGGTGTGTATCGCGATATTACATTTCATTTCTCAAATTATACATATTTTTTGGCTCTTTTTTCTCTTAAAATCTAAAAAATATGGATTCTACTTCGGGATTGAATCCCAACTATTGTACCCACATCAGCTGTCAAAAGGCATCTCTTACCCCCTTTTTCTTCATTATTTCTTTAACTAAATAAACAAATATGCATAAAACCTCCATTATTCATAAACCCAAAAAGAAAAAAGACCCATAAGCTTCCTTCACTTGTCCATCCCCATAGGCACATTTTTGTTTTTTTCTCTCATTTTGCACCTTTTCTTTGGTCTCAGAGAATCCAATGCCCTTTTCTTGTGGTGCACATTTAAATTTTATTAAAACTCGTGATCTTTCCTTACGGAAACATACTTGCATATTCAAACAAAATAATAATAAATTTAAGTAACAATTTATATAAATTTAATATGCACTCCCGCTCCTCAATTATAAATATGCATGCCACTTGATGATATATAACATATAAAACTCAAAATATTAATAATTTGAATAATTACCACCATGAAGGGGCTCTAAACCCCTATTGCAAACATACGTGTTATTTTCCTTGGAAATTTCCAGACTGTGATTCATACGCAATGTTATCATCGAAAATTTTCGATAACTTACACTTAATGGCGCTCTAATGAGATGAAAACTTTTATTATACACCTGTTCTTCTGATTGGGTTATATGACCTATGATATTTCTTATTTTAATTAATAAGGACACATCGTTTTAGTGCGGCCCAACCTCACGATCATAGTGGGGTGCATTCCATTTATTTTACTTATAATGGAAACTCTGCTTTACACATCCAAAGGCAGTGAAACTTGTCACTTTTCTTCATGGTGAGAGAGATAGATTGAAAATCATTCGTGCCTCTCATCACTTAATCATATGCACAAAGCCAAATCCCGAAAAGGACTCACCCCATATCATGGCATAATTAATTTCCATGACGATGGCGAAGTAAGGGGCATTCTTTCCATCTACCAAATACCTCTTCCTTTAATTCACAAAAAAAAAACACGCTTCCTTTAAATAAGATCTTCTATTTGAATCTTGTAAAAAAAAATCACGATTAGAAGAGATTTTTTCTTAGTGAACGGACCTTGTCTGAATCTGAATTAGTCATAGTCATTAATGCTACGTTTGGTTTCAAAATATGATTTTAAAATCAAATTTTGATTTTGAAAAAGAGTGGTATAAATGGGGTCCACCCTTTAACTTTATATGAGTTATTTTGTTTTGTTGTTGAAAAATAGTGGTATAAATGTAGCACATTATTTGATTTTGTATGAGTTTGTTGTGGGTAAAATTATATTAAAGTTGTGATTTTAAAATCACATTTGCAAACCAAATAAGCCAGAATTAAATATCATGTGATGCTCATCCGGAAAAAAAAAACTTTGTATCCCATATTGATCTACATAATTCCATTAATTTGGTCAAATTATGATGTATGTATTTCCTTCATACAATAAATTAATTAAATTTTCTTTTAGAATAAACCAACGTACTTCCTCATCAAACTGATCAGACATCAGTCAAACAATTTGTCCCTCTTTTGAGTGAAACATATAAAGCACAGCGATGATAAATGTATTTAATTATGATATTTCGATTACACGAAGCCATAATTCCCGTAAATTTTTTCCATTCAACTTTGTATATTAATCCATGCATGCACGGTACTTAAGCTTAAACCTCGTGTCATGAAAAATTGTTGTCTAGTTAGCTAGCTCCAAATGTTGGTCATATGGTTCGAATCTCGCCGTATGGATATCTCTCTTATCTCAAGTCTCAACAACCTCCTGAACATATATAGTTGCTTCAATTCCTTCCAAAAGTTGCTAACTAACGAAACCATGATGCATGGCATTAGAGAGACATGAACTATATATACACGACCTCATGCTAGGGACTGTATTTATTTTAGCAACGTTGCTCTCGAGCTTCTTGTCGACAATAAGATATACAGACGGGCTTTATTTATTTTTTATGGCGTGATTAACATGGGATATCATATTGGTCAAGAGAAAAATAAAATAAAATAATGTGCTACAAGGGGTACGTACGTGCACAAAAATCACAAGTAAAACCCATGTCGTCAAGAATCGTATGTTGTTGCATATGCTTAGTACAACAATTTGGTCAAAACATAGAAGGCAATGATGATGATGATGGGAGAGAGGGATCAGAAAACGACCGGAGACTGCAACTAAACGTCCAAAACGCTGCAAATGAGCAGAAAGTTTTTGTTTTTCATTGAAACTTGGTCCCCCGACAAGTCTACTCTCCTCTTATTACTTACACCCCCCAATGAGGAAGAAATATTTTCTAAAAAAATAATCAAATTTCAAAATAAAATAAAAAAACGAAAATCTAGGGTTTCTCGGCACCATTGTTTTTTTTCCCCCCTTAAAAAAAACCTGCAGATGCTGAAAAAAGGACAAAAGAAGTTGGTGTATCTCTCAAGAATATATATTCCGACGAGTCCATATTCCCTTTGGGACGTAATTTGGCACTATGAGTGAAAGAAAAGAAAGAGACAAAAGATGGAATTTAATTCAGCTAATAATACTACTATGGCACTATTATATTGAAAATGAAAAACGAAATGAAATATTCTCAAAATTACCTGTCTTGTGTTTTTATTGCTAATGGACGGACTCCTTACGGAGCATCCCGAACCCCACAGGTCCATAGGTTCAGATAAATCTCTAGACCACCACTCTTCGTGAAACGGACATGCTCATTATCGCATTAAAAAAGTGATATATACTGTGTCGAACTTCACGATCGGTATACCCCCACCATATATCCGTTCGACCTTAAACCGTAAGTCACTTTGTCGGTTGATGTTGGATGTACTCAGATTAACCTTGCCATGGCTTCTGGAAATGTTGGCTCTGGGGGTCATGAGGAGAGCTCATGCAGTTCCCTAAGCCGGCGATATCGAAAATCTCACTCTGCGAGAGCGGGCGCAGGCCCAAGAAGTCCCTGGTTAGTCCCTCACTTCCGCCGGCCCCAACTCTTCCTCCGCCACCACTGCCGCCACTTGCCGGTGGGAAGTCGTAGGAGGTCCCGGGCAACTGGGTTGACGACACCATCTCCTGCATCAGGGACAAAGACGGCCCCCCAGCCTGGTGCGGCGGGGCGTGGAGACCACTCGCAGCCTCGGCATTTGACGAGGAGAGGGCAAGCCCGAAGACGGCTGATGCACTCTTCCCAGGGTCCGAGTACACGTGCCCCATCTGGGCGGCTTTCTGCAGCAGGGCGGTGGCTGACATGCTGCCGGCGGTTGGCCCTGCTGGCGGCAGTGGTGGTGCCTGCTGGAACGATTGCATTGCTGGGCCCACTCCGCCCGCATGGCCAGGTCCCTGGCTAGGGTTTGTGCCCTCGGCGAAAACTGGCTGATGGGAGAACGGGTTATCCTGACCCGACCCGATCCAAGGGGGCATCATGAGGTCATGTCTGAGCCCGGGAAAAGGCTGCTGGATCGGCTCGTGCTCCTTCTTAAGGTTGGCGAGAAACGGGTCGAACTGCAAGGGTATTTGCAAATTACTGAAGAAACCACTGTGCTGGTTCGGGTTCGAGGTGGAGGACGGGGAGGGCTGCACGATCCCGTGGTGCAGGAACTGTCTCGGGTCGTTACTACTAATGTTCGGGGCAATCGACCGAGCGCTCTCCTCTGCCAGGGCATCGCAGAAGGCTCGGTGGGTAATGAAACTGTCCCTCCTGTAACCAAATATAAAAAAAAGAAAAAAGATGATACCAAAACAAAATTAGGACAGAACAGAAGAGGACAAAGGGCAAAGTGTCCAAAAAGCTTAACAATGGAGAATTGCATTGACTTTGTTCGCTCTATTTTCTCTGATCTTCCCCTTTTGCGAGCCCTTATATATCTTTATCTGATCCGATCGGTAGACACATTCTCTTTTTGTGTTCTTCTCCCCTTTCTATTAGAGCCAAAGGACACAGATCCACACACATTCTCCCTATCTGTTCTGTTCCATTAGAAATTTCCAAGACTTTAGCTTATCCATAATACATTTATTACATTTCTCACTAAAATTATGGTGATCGACTTTGAGATCATCGGTGACCCCATTAAATTAACATATTCACGATCCATATATACATTCTCGCATTTTTTGCCGGGTTAAATCTAATTTCTCTGATGATGAGCTTGCTTCTCTTATATTGTACTATTCCCACCTAAACATTTATTTAAAGGGGTAAATTGTTTAACACTAAATCTCATCGATATCGTTAAAAGTATGTGTACATGACATTCACCATTAAGGGCTAACCCAACTAATGCACCAGTTTTCGTCCAATAGCTTTGAGGAGAAGTGGGAGTTTAATTATTCTTGTTTTTAATTAATTCTTTAGATATTTCAAATTCATGATCTCACATTGAACTTACATTCACTCATTAAGAGATTTCTCACAAACTTATGATGTACAAAATTTCTTTATTGCTAATGGTATGTATTGAACCATCATGGTCTCAGTTGGAGTAACTCCAAATTGTTATACCAGGACTGAATCCTGATGATATACATTATTTTTAGTATATTGAGTACTCGTAATTAACTCTTCTTTCTCCCCAGTTTGCTTAATTAATAATTTAATATTCTTTTCTAGCCATTAATTCTTCAAATTTTCATTATTTAGTTCCCTCCCTCTCTCCCTTCTCTCTTCCATAAATGAGCATATCTTTGACCTCTAGTGTGCTCATTAATGGAGGCACTACTTCAGAACCCATTAAGAGAACTTCAACCCCAAAAAAGATTTGGTTTGTTGAATGAGCAAGGAATAATCATTTGAAAGGGTATACCTTGAGAAGAGTGTCCCGCAATCGCATCGGTATTCCCTCGTGCCGCAGATCTTCGAGTGAGCCTTCCAGTCCGACTGAACTGCATACCTCTTGGAGCACTTCTCGCACTTCCACTTCTTCTCGCCGTGCTTCCTAGAGAAGTGCTTCTTGATTCCTGTCAGGTCCCCGAGCGCCCTCGAGGGGTCGTGGTGGACGCAGCTAGGCTCAGGGCAGACGTAGACTTTCTTCCTCACCTCCTTGTTCGACCTCTGCTTGAGCTTCCACGGGAGGTTGTGGCCCCGCCGGTGGAGCTGGAGGTTTTGGTCTCTCTGGAACCCTTTGTTACAGATCTCGCATATGAACCGGTTGGTGGCCATGAGCGTTTTCGGGGATAGGGCTATCACTTCTGCCTCTGGGTCTGATTAGACAACCATGGAAAGGGTACAATCATCAATTGATGGAAAAAGATAATTAAGCAAAACAAGAAATACACATAAAATATGTTTCATGCCAATAATTGTTGAATAAAGATAAACATGCTTCCGATGACTTGTTGGCTTAAGTCGGTAATATTAAAACTAATGAATTTGATACTAGATGGAATTATACGATACTGCAGAATTTTTGAAGAAAATTTTAGGATGCTTAGAAATGGAATAACAAAGATCTGCTTGAATTAGCGAGGCAAGTGCTTCCGGAAATTATCAAAAAATGGAAGTGTGATACTTATGTATTTAGATAATAGATAGATTTACTTACCCAGCTAGCTCGCTAGCCAGGATATACTTAAAGATGGGAGCCAAATGGAGTCATCAGCTAATTAAGCTTTTTGGGTAACCGATGCAGAACCCGACTGGAATCGGGATCGGGAAAGTGATGGAGTCATCAAATTATTACCTGGGTTGCCAGGGAGGTTCCGCTTCTTCTTGAGAGGTGGTTGAGAAGTCTGAGCCGGTGGAGGATGAAAACTACTGTACTGATGCTCAAGAGGATACATACTACTTGACCGCCCTCCTACTCCTCCTCCAGTAGTCTCAATGGTCCTATTCCCGCAAGAGCTCACGCTCGCTTCCGTGTTCGAAGCCGAAGTCAAGTTCGACATCTGCAATTCTACCCGTTCCGATCTAATTTGATCCGTTGCAACTAGTAGTGGTGCTGAAGCCAATAAGTGACAATCTCTCATAACCCTCTCCTCCTCCTCCTCCGCCGCGTTCTTCTTCTCATCATCGCGTCATCGGCCATGCGATGGTAGCCAACCTCAGGCGGGAGTTCAGTCGTAAGACGTGTCGAAAGCTTCACTTGACAGCTAGAACTTTGTGTGATATGAGCTATCTTCTTCAACAAAGGCCTAAATCTTTATCAAACCCCAGGAGAGAGAGAGAGAACTTACATGCATACATACACACATATATATTTATATGTATAGGCTGCCACCCAGTTCTTTCTTTCTCTGCAGACTTGGAGAGAGAGAGAGAGAGAGAGAAAGAGAGAGAGCTTTTGTGTTGTAAGCCTTTCAAGTTTCAAGCTCAAACACAGACAGAGGGGGGGAGGGGGGAGAGAGAGAGAGAGAAAGAGAGAAAGAGGGAGGGAGAAAGGGAGAAGATGACACAAAAGCAAGCTAGTCACCGATCACACTAAACCACAACCCTAAGGCAAAAGGCAAAAGGAAAGATGAAATTTTAATTTTCTTTTTATTATGGAATATTTATACAATATATATGTGTATGTATATTTCCCGTACCCCACTAGGTATTCTTTTTTCGGTTACAATAGGAGGCTCATTTCCTAATACAAGAAAATTGAAAGGAAATCTAAATAAAGGGATACGGGTAGTCTCACTGATAAAAATCGAACCTGAAACCTCTAGGTTTTCAGGTGAGGTGTTAGCCACTGCACTACACCCCTTTTCTCACACTACTCGGTATTTTGAAACTCAATGGGTGATTAATCCGAATATGACATGGGTTTGAACTTGTAAGGAGCAAATAATCTCCCTATTACTAAATTTTTTAATCATAAAACTCGAATTCGAAACCTTTCTTAAAAAAATTTGTGTCGAATCACTTAAAACAAATCACGTTATTTTTTATATAGTTATATATATTGACGTTGGCACTTTGTCTTTTCTTTTGTTTTCTCCCATCCCGAAGAGAGAAAAGAAAGTATTTAATTTTATTGCTTCAATTTTTTTTATATTATGGAAACACTGTTACTATTAATTATTACCACTTATTATTAAAAACATATTCATTATTTTGTACAATTGTGAATTGTTTTTGGGGCCTTCAATGAAAGTATTTATTTTCTGCTAAAGGCACCTTTCCTTCTCTTCGTAAAGTAAGGAAGAGCCAAAAAGTAGCCTACCGTACGTTGTAGAATATACACCCATATACTTATCCAAAAAAAGAGAAAAAGAGTATATCCCCATACGTGCACACCTATACGTACGCAAATAGAGTTTTCCATGCTTCCAATTTGTAAGTCTCTCATGGACAATCTGATGATAATATTATGAAAATGATTATTTGCTCTCTCAGTCGACCAATCATATCCAATTCAATTGATATAATTCTCTAACCGAAAATATTATTTACAAGTCGCATTTACAGTTTTTCTGTTTTGGGAGGTGATTGGTTTTTTGCATGTATACTATATATCATAGTGGTCAAGGTACATTACATAGATACAATATTTTCAGCAGTAGCATACTAACAATGATGGTCGATTAATTTATAAGATCCAATGTATATGAGTAAATTTGGCAGAAACATACATATATATATATATAGACACACACACACACATATGATCACGAGATAGAATATGTGGAGGAGGAAGACAGAGAGATATTGCTGAAGCAAACCTTTTTCCTAGGACGACTCCCCTTGCATAATTCTTTGTTTCTTTTTCTTTTTCTTTTTGCCCATTTTCATTTTCTATTAATAATAGTGGCATCTTCTCTATTATTATGGCGACATGATTGATTCATTGATTGTATTTGAACCCTAAAAAGGGAATAATTTGATACTTTTTTTCTCCTACACATATTTTCCCTATTTCTTTATCATCGATCTCGTTATCAAATTTAAAGACATTAAAAATATTTTTCTGTGATTTTCAAATTAATCTTTTTCTAACATATATCCATTCATGTCTATATTTATGTATTCCAAGTCTTATAGCATATATCTATATACTTAATATATCACTTCTTTCGAAATCCTTATATATAATTCTTTAGCACATCAACATCAGGCTAAACATATGCATATGGACATGCACATATTCGTCATTACTTATTTTCGATACGATTTAAATTATCTAACATACGAATGAGTGGTGATTATAAGAAAAAAAGGTATATCATTTTAATTCTTGAATAAAAGCTTGTGAAGTAAAGATAAATTATTTGGAAGTACGTACCAAAGCTGACGCATGCATACATAGAAACTAACCAGTTGACTTCGATTTCAAGATAAAGTCACGAAGGGTATGGCCCCCTTCAACATAATTTGACCCCCCAACACACAATCCCTAGTTTAATTCCAAGGGACAATTCTATTTAAAAGGAAAAAAAAAGTGCAAATTCTGGGTTTCTCTTTATTTACACTACAGTACATAAGGTACACCCCGACATAATTTCATTGACTTTCGAGCCTTATATGCTTTCAGTTTTTATCCCACTGTAAATCAACTAATTTACTGAATATTGTTGGACTTAGATATAAATTGGAACAGAGGGATAATAATGATGAAAAAATATAGTAAAAACAAAAAAAGAAAAAGAAAAATTATTTGGGTGATTAAAATACTATGACATTGGTTAGTATCAATTTAATGACAACATTCACCTATATTTATCTTGATAATTAACCATGTAATTAATTCGAAAAATTCAACCTGCAATAACGTACTGTATTATAAATAGTTATTAATACGGCTTCTCTCATGTATTTAGTTTGGAATCAAATCCTTTCTCTTCGTCATCAAGAGCATGCATTTATATAAATTATTCAGAAATCGTTTGTGCCATCTCTACATCATACTTGCATTATCGAAAATATCATAGTTGTAAGTGCCGGTACCGTTGTAAGGTGTTTTTCAATCTGCTAAGATGTTTATAATAGAAATTCTATTCTTTTCATCATAATAAGTTCAAAGGAGAGACAAAGACCACATTTTAACAGAAGAAAAATTATTGGGGACATTTGAACATACTTGTCTGGAAACCATTATAAATATATATATATATATATAAAGGAAAGAATACGTGGATAAATGAGATGATTATGTGGGCTAGGTGTGGAGCTACATTGTCTTTCTGTTTGTTCATGGTTTTGTGTTCCCTCTTGCAGATTATATTAGAAGGAATAACATCGGGGGCTAATAAAAAAATAATACCCCCCTTTGTCATCTTCTTGTTTTATTCTTCAATGATTTAGGGTTTTGAAATGGGATCTCGATCGACCCGATTTTCAATATGCTCTCCCAGCTCATACGAGGCAATTAATTTTAAAAAAATAACTTTTTCAAAAAAAAAAAGGACATAAATAGGACAATTGTTTATAATTTGTTATCAAATTGAGAATATAAATATTGAAAAGCATATAGGAAAAGGTTTCCCGTGATTGTGGTGTGCTACTAGTGGCCTTTTGGTGCTACAGTACTAGCTAGAGCTATATATAGCCTTGTTTATCAAAGAGTTTACTAGATGATTCAACACACCACACCACACCACACCACACCACACCACCCCCACCCCCACCCCCACCCCCCCAACCCACCACACACACACAAAAAAAGAAAAAGAAAAAAAAAAGAGTTTACTAGATGAAATAATCATCAAGAAAATACATTAAAAATGTCAGTAATAACGATAACTGAAATGAGACTTACTAATTCCATATTGCGCAATGGTCTAATGTGAAATGCCATTTGTGACGGAATCATTCTGCCTAGCATAAAGGGTCATAGATTATTGACGATTGATCTACATCGAAAGTAGTCGAGCTATCTTGAATATTAATATATATCTATATGTACACACAAACCAGATTTGTATCACATAAAATTTGGAAATAAGTATATTTTTTTGGTGTGCATCCTGATTTTCGGAAGTCCAATTAGGTTCCGACCAATCTAGTCAAACCATATCGACATATTAAAAAATAAAACTCTCCCAACGTGAATTTTTCCCAGAATCAGATGAGGGTATAATTATAAATATAGGTATTGATACATAGTATAGTACATATGTAGACCGACGTTTTAAAGTGAAGAAGGTTTAAATTTCGGTTGTTGCGAATGGGACTTTTATCAATTCATTCCCCTTGACCTCTCTCCTTTGCTAAGCTTATATATATATAATAAAATAAAATAAATTATATGACTTATGTAATATATCTGTATACATGTATATCTGGGGGCATTTAGCAAGGCAACACATGAACTTCTGTTTTTTAGTTGCGAAATTTACTCATAAAATACAATTACACAATGGAGCAAACCCACGTGAGGTTGATTCCTCTTCTATGCTGGGGGATTTACCTTCTACTACATACGAACTCATGGTATGCATGTCCATGCATATATATATATATATATATATGTAAGAATATTATATTTCCGATTTGACTATGCAGGTTTAAAATAAAAACAAATCAGTTCTCTATTTTCTAAATTAATAAATTAATTACTGGCCAAAAAATAATAAATTTATTGATTAAATTTTAGTAACGAGTAAGGGCTTTTCTGGTAGACGACCTAGGAGATTCTAATACATGCTGGGGTCGGTCCTGCGCATGCGGTGTTGTATGGGCCCAGTCGACCATTGCATATTTAGGGCATGTCCTAGAGCTGCTAACCCCACTAGCATGGTTTGGTCCAATTGGTGCAATTGTACTGGGATGATTTTATTCTACTTCTAGCCCGTCATCTTATCATAAAATCCAAAATACCCCCATCCTAATAACCGAATCTGATATATGTTTATCGGTGCTCATCGCTATTAGTTGATATTCTTGATGATACGGGAAACCGATTCATTGCACTCCGAATTTTGTGGATATGTGATAAGGTAAATGTCAACAGCTTACGTCATTAATCACCGCTTACATGTTAACTGCCACATAGTATTGCGGAGACAACAGCCCCATGCATGACTTCGTATTTTGTTGGTTCGCGAACGGTTCGGGATATATAAGAGATATACATCTTTGGGTGACAAAGTTTCAGCATAAGCTATATAGACCTGAAAAACCTATGCTCCTTTCGAGTGTATACAATATATGAATGAATTTCTTAATGACAGGATATATTAACATATTTTCTACTTTTGTTTCTTGTGCATTTCATGCATAACCCATGAGACATCACAAGCTCTTGTTCCGGAAAATAATAATATTAACAATAATGATGATGATGATAATAACGATGATAATAATCTTTGAGTTTTCAAATGTTGTCCAGTGGCTCGTTGATAAGTGAGCATAGGTTTTATTTAAAATGGGGAAAAGAAAAGTTTACTTCACCACACGTGACAAAATCACGATTTAATGTGCTTCTTACCAAGAAATTGGTCAGTTTCTTGTTTTCGGTCGATGCCACATTAAGGATTTTTCGTTGTGTCACATAAATTTTTGTCATACGAAATTATAAACGCCTGTTTTTAGTCAATGAATTTTGCTCTATATCACTCTTTCCATGAAAAAGATTATTAGTTGTAAAATTATGAGTACCTTTGTGTATCAAGATGTAAAAGAATTAATAATCGCAATCATAACGTTTTCAATGCGGAATTAGAAGGAAGATATTATAAGTAAAACTGCGTAACGTGGCACACCTGTAATATGGAGCAATCGAGGCAATATAATCTAATCAATGGCACGGTCAATCGACGTGATTTTTTACATATCTATTGATTTGGAATATTGGGAGATAATAATAATAATTTAACATCAAATCATTTGCTCCATCTTTTTTTTTTGAATAAAAAGGGTAGGTCGGATTATTGGTTCTCTGTAATTACCCCAACTAAGGGAACCTAACCGCTACCGAATGTTCCGTTCGCCCATAACTCGGTCACCGCAGCTCCACCAACACACTAGCAGATTAAGTCCAAGGTCACCTGGATGAAGTATTATGAATGTCGGCTACCGTTATCCCATAATACATCCACATAATAGCGAGTTATACGTCTTTAGTAAGACTCAAACTCGTGATGTTCAAATGAAGTGTTTGGAATTTAACCACTAGACCACCGTGTTTGTGGTAAATCATTTGCTCCATCGGTAATTTACTTTAACACACACAAAAGTAATGATGATTAATGTGAAAAAAAGGGGGAAAATAAGGATAATGTGTTTCCACAAAACCAGGAGAGAACACATTCATAACAGTGTGATTGGAGAGGGAGATTCCCCCCTTAGCATCAAATGTGCTTTCCGTAGGTCACATGTGACAAGACCCCTCGACGTAGATGGCTAATTAGATTAGAAAAGATTGCATATCCGAAATTGGTATATTTGAATTTAATTATTAAGGCAAATTTTTGAAAAATCGAAGATATGAACTTTCACATATGATCTTTCAAATCTGACCATCGACATACGAACTTTTGCAGATGATATTTTAGAATTAAATTTTGGTGCATGATCAACGAGACAATTTGTGCTCATGTGGAAAAATTTGAACAAGTGATATGCCGAGAGACGAAAATCGCGAAAGGGTTGGTGGATGTTGTAGATTAAGAAAATGAAAAATATTAGACTAGGATTCTCTCAGAAGTTGCCCATTGGCGTCGCATTGACTGGGTGACTTGTTCGTAGTGCATACCGTCAACCATGGAGGCCAAGATACGGAAACAACTAGATAAGACGTAGCCTATTTTTGAGTACGACTCGGCAATGCAAAGACGAAGAATTGCACAAGACCCGCTCTCCTACCAAATGCCGATACTACTGCGAGTATAAAAACACATAAGCCTTATTGAACTCGAAGAGCTTAATCTTGAAAAGAAAAACTCCGAACAGTTAATTAGTACTTGCTCCTATATAAAAAAACAAGGGGAAAAAAAGATTGTTTTGGTTCTCTTTATTTTTGTTTTTCTTATCGAATAGAAAAATATAAGACTCACCTTCTTTTGGTGACATTTCAGTTCTTAAAGTTAATATCTGAAGAGTATATTTTGTTTCTGGTGAACCTCATAAGAGTATTTGTCGGGGTTAAATCATATATTCTCCACCTCGCTTGTAATTGTCGTGACATACATGGGACCACACCCAGCTGGCAAGCCACGTATAATTTTCTCAATGAAAATTAACCGAAATTAAGATGATAATAATTCCACCCCGAAAAAAGAAATGACAATAAACTATATAAAAAAAACACGAAGTTTAGTGCATTTAACAAATTGCTCTTTCAGCGACCAATAAAAGAGTTCAAAATCTTTTAAAAGCATCTCATTATCAGATTTAAGGAGCGCCAAGCAGAGATTCATTCCAACTAATAGGTTATAATACCTCGTAATTTCAACGGTAAAGAAAACGAAAAACTATAAGAAGAGAAGGTGTAGAGAAAATCCAATTTTTGAATTATGTTTGGTATTTGAGTTGAGTTAAGTTAAGTTTTGGTTTTAATTGGTTTATAATGATTGTGTTGTTGAAATATGAGAAAAAAATATGAACAAATAATGAATAGTAGAAAAAAAGTAGTGATTAAGTAAAAATTGTATTGTTGAATTATAGAAAAAGTAATGAATAGTTGAGAGAATTTAATATTAAAAATTGAATTGAACGATTAAAGAAATAATTGTGTTGTTGAATTGAAAATAAATTGAGTTGAGTTAATTTAAATTTTTTTTTTAAAACCAATAGGGCCGCGCCACCTTATTATTCTCCCGGCAGATCGAAAAAATCATTTGCTTGTGTTGTCTGATTTTGTTCTGATGCGAATATATATAATGGCACTGAGGATTCACGAGGCAGCTACGGAGAAAGGTGTGGGCTCCCACAACTGATTCTTTTTTTTTTTTTTTCTTTTTTCCCCTCTTCTCTGTTTGTGGTACCACTCGAGGGTGTGAGTGTACCTAAGTTAGCTATTCAAATACTTACATGCAGCTGTTACCCATTGAAGATAACTTCCTTTCGTTTTAGTCCCGTGCTCGATCGAGTAGACACGGTGAACTCGTCCGTGTAATTCGTCGGTCTCTATAGCTTGATGTCACTAGATTGTATATCCGTATCGATTTGCTAATTTGCTATTCATATATGTAACCGATATTTCATATGTATTTAAAAGAGAGAGTGTAAGAAAGTGCCTAAGCCAGCCACTCATACATTCTTCGAGTGTATATGGTGGAGTGGGATTAAAAGGATATAATGGTAATGTGGCAATGCAATATGTGATTTGATAATGTGATGATAGTATTAAACCACGTGAATGTGTTTCTGTGATAAATTAATTTTTTAGTAGATAAATTTTAATACCGATTCAAAATCATGAAGTTATGAATTCAACTCTTGTAAGTATGATTTTCATATTTCTTTATTTTCTCATTTTTGTATTAGCCGATCAGTTTTATTTCTTATAAACAAAAAAAAATCCCAATGTACGATTTAGTCTCCAGAGATGGTAAAAGTCAATGGTAAAAATTAAAGGGAAAAAAGGGGAGAAAAGATAAGAAAATAAGTAAACTGAACAAAGAAAAAGAAAAGAAAAATCCAACCTGCCTGCACTTTCACCGACCTTGAAACCCGTGTTGTGTGTCAAATGGACAACACTCCTCTACTGATTCAAATGAAATCTCGATGAAGTCGAGTATCCTTAAAACACTGCATGAATGATTATTTTCTTCACACGTACAAATGACAAGAATACCGATGCATAACTTGGATAGAAGCTGGAGTTATCGAGAGCATTCGGCCCATTTTTGGCGATTTCAACCTGATTTACGACCTATAAACCAAGATCGAACAACTATAAATGAGGTTGTGGAGGAATTGATCGATGTAGCCCAGAGCATCGCTGATGAGGAGCTCAATTTTTCATACGACAAATGAGCAAACGATGTACATCGATATATAGTTCATTCGCAAAATGGGGTCCAACTTCATTGAGTCGTCTATGCGCACAGAGTGAACATACAATATGGTAATATATAAGCAATCCAGGAGGACCGGATAATAACCATTTCAATTAGCTCCCTCACTATATGCAAGTTGATCAGATCGATTTATAACGAAAAGTAAAACAGTCGATTAATGTAAACCCTGATTACGGCACTGTCGCGATCAAATTCGAAATTCGAGATATGCCCGGAACGAATCTAACCATAATAATACAGCGCAGGAAATGAAGCCCGCTTTGATCACGACGTGCAATGCTACCTCTCTGGTCTTGGCTTGGGAGGTCGCGGTCCCAAGCCCGGGAAAGGGACGGATCGAGGGGACTCGTACCTGACAAGCACACGTGGCTGACCTTGATTGGCTTGATTCGGACGAAAACCATGCATTTGCGCATACACACACATATATATAATTACCAAAGTTCTGTTTGTTTGGTGATTTCACACAAAAATTCACTTTGAACACGTAATATTAGAGAGAGTGCGAGAAAGACAAAAGACGAGTGAATTTCATAATAATCACTTATTTTAGTAAAATTCTTTGATGTCATGTGAGGCAGCAACATCACTTTCAACACCGGCCATTCTATCTCTTCCTAATTCCTTTCTTTAAAAAAAAATAAAATAATTTTTTAATTTTGGTATCATCACGAGATATGACACAATTATCAAATTGTACTATCAGTAGACAAAATTTTTACTTACAATATTGGTTTCAAGTTCACTGAAAATATTTCACAGTCAAAATAAGTGAACAGATGAGCTGATACTAATCTTAACTAGTAAGTTGTTGATATCTCCTAATTCTATTGCTCGATAATAATTTAATTCTTTCTACTTGCTAAATCAGACTTTCCATAATTTAAGAATTAAAATACTGTTCGATTGTTAGGAGGAGATCGATGTGTAAAAGCATGTCAAGCTACGTAATGAACTACCGAAAACCTCTCTAAGCATGGATTCAATGGGATAGGGACGTTTTTTAAGTGCTCGGCGGCTTTCAAGTCCAGATGAGACCTTTTGGAACCTATAGAAATGTAATTATTTTGATTAAAAATCGTCTTGCGAAATTGAAAAGTCTGAAAATGGACGAAGAAAAATAGAATGGCAATTGATTTTTTGAAGTGTTATCAACGGGTGGAGGGATGGCCCACCGGCAATGGGGGGGGGGGGGAGGGAGACTAAAACCGATGGCTCCCAATTGCAAAGAGAGGGCATGGAGTCAAAGTTGGGGGAAAGGTGTATAGAGCTTACGTAACAAGAAGGCAACATATTAGGTTCATGTCCTTCAATTTGCAGGGTCAATATTATATGAAATATATTGTCAATATCATATAAACATTTTGAAATTATATTTTAAACAATTTGAGAATTTAATTTTCGTTTAAACTTTCACATTGCAGATATGTGTGGACGGCATAAAATTTTCTCAATTTCTAATTTGATTTGTTTTCCTCAGAAAATTTTTATCACATGCAAACATACTCACTAGTCGTAGATACGAATCAAAAACCATTGCCACTCCTATAGTGTGGGGTCGATTAAGACAACTAAATATTCACGAGATCAGATTGATGTGGAGAGCAATTTTCAGGGGTAAACTGAAATTAGCACTCCTTTTTTAATGGTATGCATACTAGGGTATGCATAGATACTGAGTATACTCGGAACTGATTGAATCCTTCCTGTTAGGATAAGGTCCAGGTAATAATTTAAGGAACCAGTGAAAATAGGTTCCGGTTCCGGTTCCGATTTCGACATACAGGTCACTCACGGTGGCAATACTTGGGATCTATATTTTTTTTTTCGAAAAAGATTATTTTATATTTATATAATCCTATATGTGCGAAGTAGTAACAGAATCATAAGAAGAGTTTATTTGCTTTGTCTACTAAGAAGACTTATATAATCTTTTTTTTTTTTTGCTAAATAGCTATATAATCTTTTAGTAGCTTATTTGTTTTGTCTATCATATAATCCTAAAGAGAGCAGCATAATTCTTTAGTTTTATGCATGGATGGATGTGATCCGATTAATTTATGTTAACATTTATTTGTTTTGCATGACTGTGAATGTGATTTTTTCGATTTTAATTATTTATTTCATTTATTATGTTTGAAGAGAAAAAGATAAAAGAAAAGTTACATATTCCAACAGGGTACCTGAAACCTGTAATATAATTCAGATTCCGAGTAAGTTTCGGGTCCAAATTCTAATAAGGTAGGGTCCGGTTACAAATTTTGGAACTTATCTCTTATAATGTAGGGTTCGAATATCGTGAAAAAAGAAAATATCTGGACCTGCACACCCGTAAAACGTACTTTCATCTTAAACTTTAATTTAATTTAACTTTTTGTTAAAAAAAATTATTCCTTCCCTACAAACATGCATGAAAGAGACCAAAAAATCATTTTCATATCTTGCCATTATTTAACTACCCTGTCCACATCCTTCTCTTCCTTTACTTTCAAAGGAACATTATTGGTCTCTCTTCTCATTTTTATTAGTAATATACTTTTTTTAATTAGTTGTGGCATTTTCATGATATATGTAAATAAATAAAAAAATTGTCCCCTCACGGCTGCGTACTTTGAAAAATTGCCTTTTCTTATATGGGGATTTGACATGCTATGTATACATATGTATATGCACTCTTATAACTTGAGTTTAATACACGTACACATTAGGATTCGTTGCCCGTTCCAACCGTAATGGACTCGTTTTCTCGTAGAATCCCGAGCTGGATATTAGCTTATTTTATTAGGTCTTGGACCTAAGGGTGGAAAATTCGTCGTTCCTATAGAGTTCACCAACTCGAGGATGATGCTGTGGTGTAATTAATTATTATGATTTTATAACTGTTGCAACGATAATGACAATAACTGTCGACGGTACGATGGTTCCAACCTCGGATATTGTCAAGTAAAAGCTGGCGTGGAAGAAACGCCTGCCTCCTCACTAAACCATGCATAACAAGTCAATGGTCCTCTTCCCTGGTTGACTGGTAATAATAATAATAATATAAAATACTGCACTAAAATCATTCGTAATCATCATCATCGTATGATTAATTTCAAACTCGATCGTACCCTGTGTTTTTCCGAGTTATCGTTCGATCGAATCTGTCATAAGTTACATATAGACCCGGTCACGTGCAGCGCTAACTGTCTCGAAAGAATCCCATAGCCCGCTTATTGAAAGCCTCACCCCACGATCGAGCCTACCTGGACGGATATCTATACGCTATCTTAGTGTACTGCACTAATTTTTTTTTTTATGACACCACCGAATATCCTCAACGTATTGATTAAAACTAATCATGTTCGAGCGTCGCGATATATACTTTGAAATGTTAGTCCGCACTGGAACGATCCTCGAGCTTCTAATGGCATTTTTTGGGTGTCAGGGCCGAGACCCGCCTAAATTTCTGGAACGGCCCTGGAAGCCTTTGGTTCTTACCCATGCCTGGCCGATTCTGCGCTTGGAAAGTCGGACTGGGCGGGCCTCCGGCCCGTGATCGAGGCTGAAAGTTCTGACAGTGCTGGAGATGTTGAAGGAATAAGTCAACCAAGCCTAACACGACCTTATGTTCCAAGTTCAAGGCCCGTGGGCCAGTATGGGTACTCTTGAGAAGACTCATGGAGCACTTCATCTTTGACGGGGATATAACATATTCCGACTCCGATACCGATTCCGATTCTGGCTCTGACCCTGACTATGGGAGTTTGATTGGTATGACTTTGGTTGCACTGAGGAACTTCATTCACCATTTCAACAAGCACAATAACATGATAATAATAAATTACTAAGAATGCAGTCGACATGGATCGCCACGCCATTGTCTTTATAAGGACAACCACGTGGGCTACCTATTCTCCATAAACACTGAAATACATAACATACTAAATAACAGGTTTATTCCCAGTGCTATAAATTAAAGAGTAAATAGATAATTCGATCCCTTACTTTTCGCTATTACATCAATTTGCTTCATGACTTTCCACAATTGTATCAATTTGATCCTTGTTACATTATTTAGATCCCTCACTGTGCAAATTTTGCATCATTTTGGATCTCAACGAGGAACCTAAATGATGTAACGAGGACCTAATTGATGCAAATTGATAAATTCAAGGACCGAATTGATGTAAAAAGTAATTTAAGGACCAAATTAATGTAATCATAAAAATTCAATAATCAAATTGCCAATGTACTCTTAATTAAATCAAGCCCCCCTCTTATACAATATCATAATTATATTGTTTTGAATATGAACTGATTTATGCATCATGGAATCAAATTGAATCGTCATCTCCAAATTTGATTTCTCTTTGTGATATCGGACAACTAGAGTTGATCAGATGTTACGGGTACTGATCAAAGATCATCAATCGGCTGCGAGTCTCATCAGCATTCCTTATAGAGCAGCACCGAGCTCAGGATCAAGAAGATCTCAATCGAATTCGAGCAATGAAGTAGAGGCTAGGGACGGAAAATCTAAAATTACGGGGATCACATATCTAAGAGAATTAAAATGTAGGGAGAAAATTAGAATTAGACCATTTTCCCTCTTCCCTTTTTATCTGTCCCCGCGCATTCTCGAGCTAGGGTTTTTCATTTGCAGAGAGCAAAGGGTTTTTCTCTCTGCCTCGCGCATCTCAACTGCTCTGCAAATTCCTTTTTCCCTCATCAGAGTTCACCATGAGCAACGACAAGGAGAGTTTCAACGTTGCGGATCTCGCTTCCGGTAACTTCAACTCTCCATGTGTGTATTGGTGGCCACTGTATTGTATTGTGTTGTGTTGTATTGATTTCTCATTTGGTCTATGTCCTGAAGCGCTCAACGACGAGGATCGAGCTGGGCTTGTTAACGCCCTCAAGGTCAGTAACTCTGTTCCTTTCTCTGAATCTTATGAGTGAAGAGAGAGAACTCTAAATTGGCGGTCTGATAGTTGGGGAAGTATGATCCGGTTGTGCTTGGTTTGGCGAATTTTGCATCAAACGGAGATTGGGCGATGCGAATTTAGTTTCGTGGAATGAAACCGAGGATTTAATGATTGCAGAATAACTAAAAATCCTAATCGTTTTGTCTGCTTATCCAGAACAAGCTCCAGAATTTGGCGGGACAGCATTCTGACGTTCTCGAGAACCTCCCTCCAGTTGTTAGGAAGCGCGTCGAAGTTCTCCGTGAAATCCAGGCATGTTCTCTCTTGAAAACTCTCCATTTATTGCGGCTGTTTTCTCTGGCTGTTCTAGCGAATCCTGCTTAAAGATGTGAAGTTTTCTTTTTTTGGGTAATCATGCGAGGAATTGTTCATGTCCAATATTACTTTTAAATAAGTATGATGATAGTAGTAAACGAAAACAATCAGGAAGTCTTATGAGGTTTTTCCAATGTGTGATCGGACATGGTTGTTTTTGAGAATGTTTCCCGCTGAGTGTGCAATCTGAAGAATTGCTCGTGTCCAATTTCACTTTTACCACAACAGAATCAGTACATTCCCACTATCTTCTTAATCTTAAACAACAAAAAATTGGGTGTTTTAAGATTTCCAGTTTTGCATTCTATTGTGCATCAGGGTGACAGAGCTGTTTTATCTTTTCATTGTTGGCTACCAGAGTATTGATCCTTCTTGAGGAGATTTGCCAGGTCTGATGTACTCGTTAATTTTCTTCAATGCAGAGCCAGCACGACGAATTCGAAGCAAAATTCCTTGAGGAAAGGGCTGCACTCGAAGCCAAATACCAGAAACTTTATCAACCACTATATAGCAAGGTACCTAATATGTTGCATAGATGACTTTGCACTTCACTATGACCACATTTATACAGCTTTTATACAATGTGAGGTGACTTTTCTGTATTGGCAGTTGATCTTTTATTGCCTTATTATTACACTAATTGCTAGTTCTGCCAAATGCTTTTAGAGATATGAAATTGTGAATGGTGTTGTTGAAGTTGAAGGAGTTCCAAAAGAAACAGAAAAGAGCCAAGAAGAAGATAAGGCTGGTGAAGGTATCTAGTCAATTTATATCCGGGACATAAATATTATATACATTATTAGCATATTGTCCAAAAGAAAATGGCTGAACGTTATTGTTTTGCTTGCAGAAAAAGGAGTGCCTGATTTTTGGCTTAATGCGATGAAAAATAATGAAGTGCTAGCTGAGGAGGTCAGCATTCTGATTATTATGTATTGGGGCCTCCTGCGTAAACTTTTTCCTGATGTTTGTTGATTACTCGTGGTGCAGATTAACGAGCGTGATGAAGGAGCTCTTAAATATCTCAAAGATATTAAGTGGTGCAGGATAGATGATCCAAAAGGATTCAAGCTGGAATTCTTCTTTGATACCAATCCCTATTTCAAGAACTCTGTTTTGACAAAGATCTACCACATGATTGATGAGGATGAGCCAATCTTAGAGAAAGCAATGGGGTAAATTTCTTGTATGTTATCTTTAGTGGAGTCAGTTTGATTTGTTATTGCCGCAATTCCCTTTGTTAGTCAGTATTTATGGTGCCGGGTTCTTTGTAGGACGGAGATTGAATGGTACCCAGGAAAATGCCTGACACAGAAAATTCTCAAAAAGAAGCCTAAGAAAGGATCCAAGAACTCAAAGCCCGTAACTAAAACCGAGAATTGTGATAGCTTTTTCAACTTCTTTAATCCACCTCAAGTGCCAGAGGACGACGAAGACATTGATGAAGACACTGTATGTAAAACCTTCTTCTTCTTTTTTTAAATGAAAAATCTGCCCCGAAGATTGGTTTATCACTTATGTTCAATATGTTTGTAATTATTTTAATCATTGCTGCAGGCCGAGGAACTTCAGAACCTGATGGAGCAAGATTATGACATCGGGTGAGTGCTTCATCTGTTGACATCGTTCTTGTGTCAAATTGATTTCAATTTCCCTGTTTTGCTTGTCTGTGGTGTTCAAATTGCTTAAATGCTCCTTTTTTATTGCTTGAGTTTTCAATTTACTTCATATGATCGCAGAAATGAAGGAATACTTACATCCTTTATTTTGGTAACCGAATAGGTCGGCTCTATGGTATCTCTTTTGTGTTTGTCAATGCTTTGTAGTCTTCAGAACATTCATGTGAAGATTTCAACTTGTTTGGAATTTGTGCAGGTCAACCATCAGAGACAAGATCATCCCCCATGCAGTGTCATGGTTCACAGGAGAGGCTATTCAAGGAGATGAGTTCGGGGATTTAGATGATGACGAAGATGAAGGTGATATGGATGAGGATGATGAAGATGATGAGGAAGAGGAAGATGAAGAAGAGGATGAGGATGAGGACGAAGATGAAGATGAGAAGAAGAAGAAGACAAGAAAGAAGGTTAGTTCTAACTTACTATCTCAATTTATATTGGTCGCTTGTTGGTACTAATAAAAAGGGACTGGAATTTGAACATAAAGAACAGGTGGTTATTCACAGGTGTTGTAATCATTTTATCAGTTCATATCTAATGTCGTTGGCCGTGTGGTTCCCCTTGTATTTTGAATCCTTGTTAGTTTCTTTCCGGCTAAGCAAATCCGAGTTACTAGGTGATGCTAACTACTTACTAATTTTGCTTGAACTTTTGCTGCAGCCATCATCTTTCCGGCTAAGCATACCCTCTTGTTTATTGCATATACTTTGGATACACTAGGTTTGGTTGGACAGAAATATAGTGATACCTTTCTGAAAAAAAATCCGAGTGGAACACCAATGTTGTTATTTTGTTTGTCATCCCATGAAGCGGGCACCCCGGTTCTGATAGATATGGAACTAGGATGTGCACCGAACATTCCTCCATACTTTATGGTGATCTCATAATGTTTTGCTAGTCAAGCAGTTGTTTCACCTCCCTTCTCCCTCTGAGTCAAATTCTCTTTTGTGCTTTTAATATTGTGGTTTACCTTTGACATCTGCAGAAAGGTGGAAGAGCACAGGTCGGAGAAGGTCAACAAGGTGAGAGGCCTCCGGAATGCAAGCAGCAGTGATGTTTGCCAGAATACATTGGTGAGAGGCCTCCGGAATGCAAGCAGCAGTGATGTTTCCCAGAATACATTGGGAGGGGGAAAATTTGTTTTCATTTGTTTTCCGTCTTCTGTTGGCTTTGGGTTGGGGAGGGGGAAATTACAAGTTTTGGGGTGGGCGGGGAAATGTCATATTTTTGTTGGCTTGGATGGGCGTATCTGTCATATAGTCAAAGTAGTGTGCTATGATGATGATTTTATCCATGTTGTAAGTTTTACAGACTCTTTGAAATACGAGTCATTTTCTTCTTCTTTTTGTCAGTAACATTGTCTCGTCGGGTACACACGCTTGGTTAGGTTATGTTTTTCCAGTTTCCCGTGTATCATTTTCTGTGTGTCCAGTTATGAAAATTAGCCTCTCGGTGGATCTTGGATCAGGAGGAGTAGGTCACAAGGATTTTGGTGATTCAACCTCGCAAGGCTTGGTTGAAGGACTTAAGGTCGTCATTAGCCTAACGGGGTTGGGTTTATCCGTGCTGTGGTTGGACTTGAACTCAGCCTCAATGACAATGCGATGACACAGCTTTCATTTGCTAGTTTCCTTGAGGCCTCAGGTTGTCGCCCCATCTTCACTAAACAAAACAGGGACGACTAAAATCTACCTTATGAGACATTTTGTCCTCGCTTGTTGCCGGACATTTAGACCAGGTTTCGAACATTATTTTGAAATAATAATGGACATACTAAATTTACGTTTTGTTCAGACAGATCTATTTGGATGGTAATTCATTTACCATGGATTTTGAAGGAATTCGCCATAAACAAATCAAGCCAATTACATTGCAGTCAAGCTCGGTGTTAGCTAATACATCAACTTCTTTCCATATCCAGAATCATGCATTTTGTTATTTAATAATAGAGAATATTCGCACATATAGTATCTTCATCAACACCATCACCTTCTAGGCCAGAGACCTGAAATACTGAAGGGTATGATTTGAAAAATCTAAAAAGTATAGGAATCACATGTCGAAAATAATAAAGATGAAGGGAGCAAATGAAAATTAGAAACAATTTACCGGCGCCTCTTTTTTATCTGATCCCCGCCCATTCTGAAAGCTAGGGTTTTTCAGTTGCAGAGAGCCAAAGGTTTCTCCTCTCTGCCTCACATCTCAACTGCTCTGCAATACCCTCTTCACTTCCGCAGGGTCCACCATGAGCAACGACAAGGATAGCTTCAACGTTGCGGATCTCGCTTCCGGTGACTTCAGTTCTCTCCCTGTCTGTGTGTGCTATGTGCGCATGTGTCTTCGAGGTTGTTTATTGATTCCTTCTTATGTCCTTGTTTGTTTGTAGCCCTCAATGACGAGGATCGAGCTGGGCTCGTTAGCGCCCTCAAGGTCTGTAACTCTATCCCCCTGTCTGAATCTTCTGAGTGAAGCTAGAGAACTCTTTAACTGGCAGACTGATAACTGTGGAAAGTCGACCCTTTATTTGCTCATCCTGGTGATTTAAATCAAATAGAGACTGGACCAATGTCAAATTAGTGTTTTGGACTGAAATTGAGGATGCAATGGTTGTGGAGTAACTAAAATCTCCAAATGGGGTGCCTGATTAAGTGCCGTGGTTTAAAAAGCTGATGATTTTTTGTTCTGTTTGTAGAATAAACTCCAGAATTTGGCAGGGCAGCATTCTGATGTGCTCGAGAACCTCTCACCAGTCGTTAGGAAGCGCGTCGAAGTTCTCCGAGATATCCAGGCATGTCCTTTCTTATTGGAATCTCCACTTTGTTGCTGCTTTTTCTCTTTTTGTCTGCACGAGAGCTTGCTCTTGTAATATTACTTTTATTTTGTGCATACATATGAACATTTTCAATATCCTAAGCCTCAAATTAATAGCCCTTCTCCCACATGCTCTTTTAGACATGGTTGTTTTCAAAAGTGTTTCCTATGTTGCAGCTGTACCTTCTGCCAAACCTCTGCTGTGCCTCCACTAGGTTTTTGTTGCCTTCCAATTGGTCATTTTCTTTTCAGCTGATCCTCATTACTGAGCTCCCCTGTGTTTTTGTCAAGTATTTTGCCTCCGCCCTGTTTCATTCTTTACCTCCTTCCAATGATGCAGCAATTTGTATTTATCTTGTTTGGGATTGTTCTGTGGTTATGTATTATCTTTTCTGTTTGTCTTTCTTGCGTATTTAGGATTCTTGTGTGGCATTTTATTTAGCATCTGGGGTGACAGAGCTATTTTAACTTTCCATTGTACTATCAATCCTTATGAGTGTTAATGTGCTTATTAGTATTAATGCGCTGGGGAGATTCTCAAATTTTAACGGACTCCAAATTTGCTGCAATGCAGAGCCAGCATGATGAATTAGAAGCAAAATTCCTGGAGGAAAGGGCTGCACTTGAAGCTAAATACCAAAAACTTTATCAACCACTGTATACCAAGGTACTTTTTTATGTTATCGGTGTGGGTGATTTGCGTGTGTTCGCAGTTATATTTTGAGCATCTCTGTCACGTGAACACATTATGTACGACTTTTATACAATGTATTGTGACCTGTCTGTATTGGCAGTTAATCTATTCATGCCTTATTATTTCTCTAATTGCTAGTTCTGCCAAATGCTTTTAGAGATATGATATTGTGAATGGTATCGTTGAAGTGGAAGGAATTCCGGAGGAGGCAGAAAAGAGCCAAGAAGAAGATAAGGCTGGTGAAGGTACCCTATCGATCTGATATTATGGACGTAAATGTTATATAGATTAATTAGATTATTGCTCCAAAAATGGCTGAAATTATTGTTTTGCTTGCAGAAAAAGGGGTGCCTGATTTCTGGCTTAATGCAATGAAAAATAATGAAGTGCTAGCTGAGGAGGTGAGCATTCTGAAATTATGTATTGGGTACTTCAAAGTTCACCTTTTTCTAACTGTTTGTTTTTCTCGTTCTATGGCAGATTAACGAGCGTGATGAAGGGGCTCTTAAGTATCTCAAGGATATTAAGTGGTGTAAAATAGATGAACCCAAGGGATTCAAACTGGAATTCTTCTTTGACACTAATCCCTATTTTAAGAACTCTGTCTTGACAAAGATCTACCACATGATTGATGAAGATGAGCCGATTTTAGAGAAAGCTATAGGGTAAATTTTTATCCTTCCATGAGTTTTTTGACTCTTTTTTTTTTACTTGCAATTTAGATGACCAATGTGCTTGGTGCTTGCTTCTTTGCAGGACGGAGATTGAATGGTATCCAGGAAAATGCTTGACCCAGAAGATTCTCAAGAAGAAGCCAAAGAAAGGATCTAAGAATGCAAAGCCCATTACTAAAACTGAGAATTGCGAAAGCTTTTTCAACTTCTTTAGTCCACCTCAAGTGCCTGAGGATGATGAAGACATCGATGAAGACACTGTATGTAAAATACATTTGTTTTGACAAATTCTGTCCCAGACATTGGTTTCTCGTTTCCGTCTAAGATGTATGTAATTATTTGTGCAGGCTGAGGAACTTCAAAATCTGATGGAACAAGATTATGACATTGGGTGAGTGCTTCAGTCATTGATGTCTTGCATTGATCAGATTGATTTTTGTTTGCCTTTTCTGGTGATCTGTGAAATTGGGTGAAAATGCTTTTAAGAAGTTTCTCAATTTTTTCTGAGCTTTTGGATTTTGTGCAGGTCAACCATAAGAGATAAGATCATCCCTCATGCGGTTTCATGGTACACAGGGGAGGCTATTCAGGGAGACGAATTTGGGGATTTGGACGACGATGAGGATGAAGGTGACATTGACGAGGATGATGAAGATGATGAGGATGAAGATGAAGAAGAGGATGAGGATGAGGACGAGGATGAAGATGAGAAGAAGACGAGAAAGAAGGTACCATTTAAAATTTTATCATTTCCCTTATCCTTTTACCTGGTGATCCCAGTCCTAATAATTGTCACCTTCCTTAAGTTCATACAATTTCCCATGCAAGTCGAGATATTTTGTTTCATATGCTTATCGTGTACTTTTGATAGACTGGTTGTACTATATTTGGATTCAATTTTGATCAAATGGCAAGATGAAAACCAATTCTGTTTTCCTCATCATCAATATGATACCCTGTTACAGATAGATCTGCAAGTAGGTTGAGCTCGGAAAAGTAATTCGTCCTTTCTATTGATTCCATGGGGGTCAATGATTAATCTTTTTCCTTGCCGATTGTGCTCTGCTCTGTCTTCTTGTCATTGCTTTCTAGAATTCTCTTGCTTATGAATGTGTGCCGCGCTCTTGATGTCTGCAGAAGGGTGGGAGGGCTCATGCAGGCGAAGGTCAACAAGGTGAGAGGCCTCCAGAGTGCAAGCAGCAGTGATGTATCCCAGAAGAAAAAGGTCAGAAAAAGAGGGGGAATATGTTTTCAGTTTGTCTTCTATCTTCTGATTGCTTGGTTTGGAGGAGAAATCACAAGTTTTGGGTGAGAAATGGCAGTCTTATTCGTTTGGAGGGGGCATATCTCTCATATAGTCAAGTAGTTTGATGAAATGGTATTTATCGTTGTTGTAAGTTTCACAGACTGCTGAAATATGAATCATTTTTTATTGTGTGCAATTGGGTTCTGGTCTTTCGTGGACTGCTCTGTTGCATCGTATTTCCGTTTTTCATTGGCCGTCAGTCTAAGCCTAAGGTATTAAAACAGTCGGCCCCGTTTGCCAACTGAGGGAAGATCGCCACTGACCTGCATCGTTTTGAGGTCAGCCAACTTAAGGGCTTGAGAATTAGCTCCTGCCCTTTCCCCTGATGAAAGATCATCTCTAAAGCATATCCTTTCCCGGAATGCAAAATATGAGTGGCATGGCAGATGTGCTGGAATAGTCTCTGATATGCTTCCGTCACAGAGAGAGCTTTTGTATGAACTTGATTCCGATATGATGGATTCTAAGACAAACTGTTTTCCAGGAAAACCCTCTCGTGATGGAATGGAATGTTCCAACCTGGAATTCCTTTTTTTATTCTATTGAGGAAAAAGGGATATTTCTTCTCAATGCATGAAAAGAGGATGGCCATGCTATCCATTATGATCAAATCCTCATGGAGAATCTTATCAAACCAAAGTACCAAATAACAGATAGACAATTGGGAGACACCCCTTTAGTTGACAACTGTAATTACTAAGGAAGACCATGACTGCTTAGACGATCACATTATTTTTAATAGCGTAGTATTAGCTTAAAAATGTCTTATAATGTCTCATATGAATATCGTAATGTCTCGACTGATAAGTCATTCCTTGTAAAGGCATTGCGTCGGCTGTAGTAGCCGAGCTGTTGGGTGTCCTTGAGTTGGAGCAGGCGTGACTACTTGGTTATCGTCATGTAGTGCTGGAGGTGGATTAGGAAGATGGTTTGAGCTATCATTGCCGAGGGACACCATTATGCACCCCATCTTGCCATATTGGTCTCTCCAATATGTGAACTCTTGGACGGGATTGGTTTGTGGAAGTTTAAGCACGTCTACCGAGAGGGTAACTCTTACGCAAACTGGTTAGCAAGGGCAGTTGTCAATCTGTCGATTGATCGACATGTGTTTCATTATCCGCCATCGTCTCTAGGTCAAATAAATTAATGCATACATGGTCTCCTTTTTATCTTTGAAATTCTTTTCGTACACAGCCAAATGCGGGCAGCAATCTCTCCCTAAAAAGCTTGAATTTGACCCCAACATTGTACGGAATAGCTTGAATTTTATTCAACATGTGTCCCGTGAATCCCCAGTTGTTTATAAAGTTGCTACATACGACGTATCTTAATATGTAGAGAAAATATTTAATGAGTAAGAACCAATTAAAATGTTTATAATGATTTGCTGGGATAATGCTTATTTTTCTGTATCATTATTTTAGCAAAATAAATCTTATTTGATTATTTCAAGTTAAATTTGATTTGATTATAAATATAAATAACAATAATTCTAAAATTTACTTTTGCGAGAAAATTTATCCTTTATTTTATTCTATGTTGCATGATAGCTATTAAAGTAATAATAAATTCAAGTTACCGATAATGGGGATTATTATATATTAGAAATCATGTTAGTCTAATAATGGCATTAATTTAAACATTGAAACTGAATAATATGTTAAAGAGAGTGATAAAAATTTTTAGGCAACTTATTTAGGAAAAAATAAGAGAATATAAGTATCGATGGTAATTGGCAAGGCAGGAAAAATGTAACACGGTGTGGGCCAAAGGAACGATTGAATATTAATACGACCGTCGATCGATTTGTATAGAGCATGAAAAATGTCATTCTTTTAACTTTTATGATACATTAAAAAAAAAAAGAGAGTAACAATGATATTATATCACCACGTAACTCCCCTAGGAGATAGCTTGGGATGTAAACTAAATCGAAATTCACATAACAAAAGAATAATATTATTCTTTTATTTTTCTTTTTTTGGGACTTATTTATGTATTTGTTTATGGATATTACTATTTCTATGAAGTTGAGCATGCATACTCTCTATTTGATATAAATGGGTAGCCATCGGTAGAAATTATGATTTCTATTTTTTCTAAACAAAAAGTGGCGCTAATATTGACATTCCCCTAATACGATTGAGTATAGACGATGTAATTTAGAATCAAGAAAATGAACACCCATCATATTATAAGATATCGTGGATAATACTTTAACGGTGACATTAATTTTAATTATTTGGCAATTCTTGTATGTAAAAAAGGAAAAAAATGTTATATTTGTAAAGAAATAATACGGATATAATTAATAATATTGGTTTAAGAAATTAACGAAAGATAAAAAGGGGAGAAAATATGAATAAGAATATATATAATTAGTTTCCATTATTTGGTTTTTTAATAGAAAAAGGAGAGAGGTAATATTTGTAAAATAAAAAAAAATGTTAACATATGCTATTTGTTTAAGAAAGGAAAGAAAGAGGAGGAGAGAATGTGAAAAATAAAACAAAAAATAAGAAAATGTATAATGTATAATGTGCAATTAACAACCGGGGGAAGTGACAATCACCTTACCACCAAGCTATTCTCTCCTACCTTGTAAGTTTTAGCACAACATATATAAAACAATGAAAAATCAAAATAAAAAAGGAAGAAATTCAACAGCTTGAGACTTGTCCACTCTAAACAAGAGTTTAGTTGTTATTATAGATTACCAAGAGAAAGAAATGCAAGGAGATCACAAATATAAATATTGAATAAAATAATATGGTAAAAATAAAATAATCATTAGAAAGAGAGTTTTTGCTAAGGGTATAAACCAGTCGAGATATTCACGAACGGTTCGAGCTCAGCTTGATGAAAGTTCGAATTTGGCTCATTCTTATTAAGGTCAAGCCTAGCTCTGCTCGAGCTCTCCCGTTAAAGAAGCCGAGCTGAACTCAATGGTAATCGGCTTGTGGAGCTCACAAGCCTAAACGAGCTTTACATATATATTCTTAGAAGTTATATATATATATATATATATATATATATATATATCATGAGTTATTACGGCAGTCCGATCAAAGCTCATGCCCAATCCAAGCCCGTGCAAGCTCGAGCTCACAGCTTATATGAGCTCAAGCTCAAGCTCACAGCCTATACGAGCTCGAGCTCAAGCTCACAAGCCTTATACAAGTCGAGCTCTGCTGGCATGTTGGGTCTATAAGATCCAAACCGAGTCTTTGCTAAATACAACCAGCCGAGCCCAAACTCAAAGTGTTAGGCTCACGCGAGCTCGAGCTCCTGTCCAAGCTTGCGAACTAATAAACGAGCCGAGCTCAAGCCTAGTATATTCGAGCTCGACTCGGCTCAGCTCATTCACACTTCTAGTTTTTACAGACAACTCCAGACCATCTGAAAGGCCTTGTAGCAGGGGACTTTCCATCTGAATAGTCTTGCGATGACAATAGTTAGGCCTTAATTATGAAAATGTTGTACAATGCGTAAGCCGTAGGTTAAGAGGAGATCATCAAACCATAACTAATCGGAAAACAAACTTTCTGTTTTTATTCTTTTTTTTTTCTTAGAAAGTGAAAAATCGAAAGGCATTGGTGATTCTCTCTCTCTCTCTCTCTCTCTCTCCCCCTCCCCATCTTTCCCCCCTTCCCTGCTAAGGCCGACAATGGCTACGATGGCTTCACTTCCTCCCCTCCTCCGCCTCCTTCCTCGCCGGTTAACCCTGCATTGGCCTTAGAACTTGGCCATTATCACGTTCCCTCCCTCCGATTCCACAACAGCCCCCAAAATGTGCTTCTTAAACCCTCGATTGATGATTGCAGGACATTGAGTAACCGATTTCACAATATCAGACCAAGACGCATCGACCGGGTATCGAATGCTTGTGCTGACTCCTTGGCCAAGAGAGGCGGACGACAGACTGTCCCAATTATCTGCTATCAACATGTTCCAGCTTTCTTAAGTCCTGTATGTTCTGATGATGCTAGAGGAGTTGTTACACCTCGAATAGTAACGGATCTTGGGCCGACGTAATTAATGAGATTCTTCCTCCAAAAAAAAAAAAATTTCGAGTGGGCCATAGTTATGGACGTCTCTTGTCGCTGCCGGTCCAAATTTAAAGGGGCTCAGATCATATGGTCAAATGAAATTATGTGCAGTCAGGTCCCATCTAATAAAAGCATGCCACGTGTACCTCCAGGTTGATGCGAATTATCTTGCTCCGCCTGGCGAGTGAAGGACACGCAAGGCGCGACGTCCGAAGTCTGAATCGTCGCGTGGCTAAAGTTTAATAATGTACTGGATCGTAGATTCACGCGCTACTGGACACGCGTAACCTTTAAGAATATTTTATCTTTCTGAACTTCGCCTGGCCCATGCGTGCTGGCGGATCAGATTTAGGGAAGTTCTCTGACGCGTTTATGTTATTTTTATTTTTATGAATTTGTTTATTTTTCTTAATTATTTTCATTATTAGTGCACTATTTTTTTTGGTCCAAAAGATTACTTAATAAATTTAAACTGACCTAATTTGAAGATGAGAAAAAGAAAAAAAAAAAAAGAAGATAATTGGGTTTGTTACTGTCAAAGAATTTACGCAATGGAAAATCAGTGTGTGATGTTGTTTAACATGAATTTCCTTAAGTTTTATATATTTGTATTTAAAAAAAAAAATAGCAGGCAGATTTTTTTTATTTAAAAAAAGAATGTCTACAGTGCTTTTCAAAAAGGTGTAAAGGATTTTGGTCCTATCATATGAAAATTTCAACTTTGTGGGCTCACAAAGCCAACGGTTCGATAAGTGTTTTTTAACTGCTCATTTCACAAATTCCCAATTTACTTTCCCCTGGCACATGCCCTAGGCCTAGGGCCAGGAAATCTAGCCGTATGGACCGACAAAGCGGCCCGGGACGAACGGATACTTGCCTTAGGGAGCTTTTGTCTCGGATGCAGGCTTCAATACGTTACCTATCTCGGGATAGTTTCCAATTGTCTTGATATGCGAAAATGTAACCATTAAAGACGAGTCAAACAATTAACAGATCATTTTGATCTAATAGACTAGATCAATCGTATCAATATTGACTTATTAGGTAAGTTTGTCCTATCTAAGCGTGTCTAACTGGATACAAATAGAATCGATTGAGCACCGATGTGAATGCAAGTGACAAACCCGATCCAACGAGAACTACAACCCTCGAGTAGGTCTGCCGTCTCGTACCAGACTCGACCTTTAAGCACTCGAAAATAAATTACTTTCTATCCAAAAATTTTGCCGGGAAAAGAAATTCCATAGCCTTTCTTAACTAGAATTTCGCTTTCTCCTATTTCTCCGCTGTCTCCATAGACGCTGAACGCCGTTAGAATCGGTCCAACAATATTCCCCTCTCTCTCTCTCTCTCCATCATCATCATCATCATCATCATCGTCAAGCCTTCTCCACCATCTCTAGGTTTCCATTTCCTTCCCCAAAATCCCCAAATCCGCTCCCTTCAGCTGCAGGGAAAGCTCGAGCCCGCGTCGTCATTGACGCTACAATGACCTCCGTGAATGACAACCACCTCCCTCAAGCCCTTGTCTCCAATCTCCAGGAAGTCCTCCTCAGCAGGAAGTCCGAGGAGCCGTCCGAAACCGCCGCCGGGGAAGAAGTTCAGCCATCCACCTCGGAGCCTGTCAGTGATTCCTCAAAGCCCATCGTTCTGGTCACCAATGGCGACGGCATTGAGTCCCCCGGCCTCACCTTCCTCGTGGAGGCCCTGGTCCGAGAGGGGCTCTATGATGTCCATGTCTGCGCTCCTCAATCGTGAGCTCTCTAATTTCTTAACCTGTCTTTGGCTAACCGCGTTTTCCTGCTAAAGGCATCGGACTAATGTTAAGATGGAGATTACGGGATATCATCATTCAGCAGCCTCGAGCGATTCTCTGTCATGTAGATTGTTTGAGGGGAAAGATTGTTTGCTGGGATGAACAGTAAAGTTGGGGCGCGGGGGTGACTTCGGGTGAAGCAATGAGCTTGAGAGAAAATATGAGAGAATAATGAGAATTCGTGAGCTTAGTTTGGTTTCAGACTGCAGTGAATTGAAAATGTACACAAGACTAGGTTCTTTTTTGCAGTTGCCTTTGTTTCTTTGCTCTGCACAAGATTTGTTGTGTCTTTCCTCTGTTTTGGAAAGAGCTGAAGCTGCTCAAACTAGTCGATTTGAAAAATGACAGTGATGTAAATGTGATGAAATGTAGTTTTGCTCACCTGTCCATATGATTGTAGCCACTATGGTTTTCACACTCCTTTGGTATTTTCAGGGACAAATCACTTTCAGGTCACTGTGTGACCCTTAGAGAAACAGTGGCAGCCACTTCTGCAGAAATAAATGGGGCTACTGCTTTTGAAATTTCTGGTATGGAACTTGAGCTATTCTGCCTCCTCTTTATGATAATTTACATTGTATGATATGGAAATCTGATATCGATTTGCAAGTGATTAGCAAAGTTTCTGCTTTTTGAGTATTTGAAGAGAGAAATTAAGCCGAGCAATTATAG